>NC_060173.1:11466449-11506449 GCF_021184085.1 Oncorhynchus gorbuscha
CCATGTGCGACTGACGTGTTTTCCGTTTGCTCCCGTGGTATTCTTAAAATGTATGTGAATTTTGCAGCAGAACCGTATTTATTTTCAAGTATTAATTTGGTGATCCCTTTCCGTAAAAACCAAGACTACTTTGCTTCCGAATGTCAGCATGTCGACCAAACATAAGGCGAAAAGCATGACTTTGAGAAAACCCGGCCTACAAGACCCGCTCTCATCACCGCCCTCTCCTGAGTCTGAGGGCCGGGGGACGCACACTTTACCCGGGGGTGCGGCTTGGCCTGGCGGCGCTGAAATGAACATTCTCGAGGCCATCAAACTACTACGCTCTGAGATAGTTGAAATGAAAACACAGGTGGTTGCTACGATTGAGGCCAGAATAAAGGAGGTTTCTGATACTTTAAAAACAGATTTAACCATCCTGCGGAACGAGACTGTGCCAGCAATCACATTACTCAAAACAACAACTGCGTCACACACTACAACGATTGCAGCACTGGAGACCTCCGCTACTAATGTCTCCAATTTAACTACATCCCTGGAGGCTGAAGTTAAACGCCTAGCTGCGGATTTGAAAAAGATGAAGGAGAGCTGTGTGAGTTTAGAGGGATTCTCTCGCCGCAATAATCTGAGACTTGTATCGTTCCCAGAGTCAGCGGAAATGTTTCGCGCCACGGATTTCATTTCAGGGCTGCTGAAGGATGTTCTTGCCTTAGATGAAAAGCCCCTGATTGATTGAGCCCACCGGTCGCTGCGCCCAAAGCCCCGGGATGAGGAGAGGCCCCGTGACATAATTCTTCGAGTGCACTTTTTTCATGAGAAGATGGAGATCCTCCGACGAGCCCGCAATACCACTCTGAGCTTTCAAGGACAGAGCTTCTCCATCTACCAGGACTACTCCCCCACTGTTTCCAGGCAGCTCGCAGCTTTCGGACAGGCCAAACGAGTGCTTCGGGACCATCCAAGTGTGAAGTATGGACTGCAATTCCCGCCCGTTTATGGATATCTCATGAGACTACACATTTGAATCTCCGGATGAGGCTATGGCTCACATTCAATGTCACATCAAGAAGTCTTGAATATGCTCACAGTTCAGCAACTGTTGCTTGCGAACTGTGGACAGTAAGTAACCCACCTGTGGTACAATTATGTTTAGATATAACAGGCTAGTCTTGTATAGTTGGCGAAACTATTCAGGCTTATTTGATGTGATCTAATGTTTTGATCATCTAGTGTGCGTGCCTTACAAGCATTCAGTCATTTTAATTTAATTGTATTAAGGTTTTTACTTAACTCCTGTGTCTCTGGGCTGCTCACCTATTTAGTTTGTTTACACATTGTCTCAGTGACTCAAAATATTTTTGGTTATTTGTTTACTGCATCCGTTTGCATTGACCTAGTAAACAGTAAATGTCTCCCGAGGCTACATGGTTTTTGGTGTCTCACTTTAATTTTAAATGTTTTGAGAGTCATTTATGCCCAGCAAACATTCAAAGTTGTGCACACGTAGTTTTTTGGTATTGGTTGTAAGCTGTCTCAGCGTCAACTAGACTACTATTATAATTACTATTATTTTTGATTGTCTTACTAGGATTTCCTTACTTCAAATTAGATTTTTGGCTGAGAGCCTTTATACATTTGATTTATTTTCTCTCTCAATGCCTGTTATAAGACTGGGAATACAATTGTATACATCTACAAGTGGTGCTTTTGTCATTCCATTTGCACAAGGGATTCGCCTTTTTTGTTGTTGAAAAAAATACATACAAATCTTTCTTTTTGCTGCTTGATCTACTAACAAAACGTGACTTTAAAGAGCGGGACTGTGAGTTTAGGTTTAAGACCGCACTCTCACAGACATACTGTGCGAAGAGAACATGTTCTATTTAGGCTTGTACCACTTTTGGGGAGGTATTGTCTGGTATGGGGGGAGGGGGTGGGGGGCAGGTTCAATTGTTCAGTTCTAGTGTTGTCATTTTGTCTTTATTTTATTTTTTATTTTTATGTACTTGTTCCAAACATTTACCACTGTACATTATTACTCTGAGACAAGTTATTCTGGGGGTTTAGGGCGCTCATTGCTTTTCCATTCTATACTCTAATGACAGAGTTGAATAACGGGAATGCTCAGAGTGGCCGAAATAATGCGATCAAGTACATTTCATGGAACACGAAAGGGGTTAACAACCCGGTGAAGCGTAAGAGGGTGTTGACACACTTAAAGGGTTTGAATGCAAATATTGCATTTCTACAAGAGACTCACTTGAGGACTGGTGAGCATTTTAGGATGCGTAAAGACTGGGTTGGTCAAGTGTTCCACTCAAACTTTCATAGTAAATCAAGAGGTGCTGCTATTCTGGTTGATAAAGCTACTCCCTTTGTAGCTTCTGAGGTTATTGCTGATCCTAAGGGACGATACGTCATAGTAACCGATGAACTGTTTTCTACCCCTCTTGTTTTGGCTAGTGTTTATGCTCCCAATTGGGATGACACAAGTTTAATTTCTTCCTTTCTGTCTGCTATTCCCAATTTAGATTCTCATCTGTTGATTTTAGGGGGGGATTTCAACTGTAAAATGTCCCCTGTTCTTGACAAGTTCTCACAAACAAATACAGGCCCATCTAAATGTGCCCTACTTATTCAATCCTTTCTTCAGAAATATGCTATGTTTGAGGCCTGGCGTTTCCTACATCCTACAGATATACAGTATTCCTTTTATTCTCATGTTCATCAAACATACTCCCGGATTGATTACTTCTTTTTGGACAAAAAACTTCTGCCTAACCTTCGGCAGTGTACTTACGAGAGTATTGTTATCTCTGACCATTCACCATTAGTGCTTGAACTAGAGTTTCCCCAGCGACCTCCTATGTGTTATCAATGGCGTCTCAACCCCATTTAACTCTCAGATAAGGAGTTTGTCAATTTCATTTCTTCTGAAATCACCTTATTCCTAGAAACTAATTCAACACTAGCTATGTTCTGCTCTACCATATGGGAGTCTCTCAAAGCATACCTACGTGGCCAAATTATTTATTATATTTCTTATTGCTCCCAGCGACTTCGGGACCTGAGCGAGTCCATAGCTACATTGGATGAGAAGTATGCTACGGATCCTTCCTCTGATCTGCATAAAGAGCGCCAACTACTCCAATCTGAATTTGATGAGCTTTCTACCAGGCAAGTTACTCTTGCGAGCTCGATACAAAGTCTATGAACAAGTCGACAAGGCCAGTAAACTCCTTGCGTATCATATCCGTAAAACTGAGGCCTCACGTTTAATCCCACAAATAAGGACCCCGTCTGGTGCCACCACAGTTATACATAAAGAGATCAATGAACAATTTAAACAATTTTACTCTGCGCTATACACCTCTGAATCCCCTCAAGACCCTTTGCTGATTGACTCCTTCTTTAATGGCTTGAATATGCCTTCAATTGATACAGACTCCCATGACTGTCTAGAAGAATAAGTTATGCTTGAGGAGATTGCAACAGCAGTGTCCGCAATGAAAAGTGGTAAATCACCGGGTCCGGATGGTTTTCCAACCGAATTCTACAGGACGTTTTCTGGTCTGCTTTGCCCATTCTTGTCTCGACTATTTGCAGAGTGCATTAATACTTCAAAGCTACCGCCTAGTCTTTATCAGGCTTCAATTTCATTACTACTAAAGAAAAACAAAGGATCCACATTCCAGGGGGTCTATCGCCCAATCTCGCTTTTAAACTGTGATTACAAAATCCAAGCTAAGCTTTTAGCCATCCGTATGGAAGGCTTGCTACACCAAGTAATACACTCTGACCAGACTGGCTTTGTGAGAAATAGGCATTCATTTTTCAATATTAGGCGCCTTATGAATATACTGTACTCCCCAGCGTCGGGGGACCCGGAGGTGGTGGTCTCACTTGATGCCGAAAAAGCGTTTGACCGCGTTGAGTGGGATTACCTAACAGCTGCCCTTTATAGATTTGGCTTTGGCCCCAAATTCATTGCGTGGATAAAGATTATTTATTTTTCCCCCATGGCTTCGGTACGGACTAATAACTTGTCCTCTGACTATTTTCCCTTGCACCGCGGATCCAGACAGGGTTGCCCACTCTCCCCCTTGTTGTTTGCTTTGGCAATCGAGCCTCTCGCCATTGCACTATGCTCTAATGATGCCATTCAAGGCATAATCAGGGCGGGCTGGAAGCAGAATGTCTCGCTATATGCTGACGACCTCCTTTTGTTTATCTCCAACCCCGATACCTCATTGCCATGTGCCCTATCTGTTCTTAAAAAGTTTGGATCAATCTCAGGGTACAAGCTGAATCTAGGCAAGAGTGAGCTTTTTCCGGTAAACAAGGCTGCTTTAAAGTGCTCTTTTACAAGTTCTCAGTTTAGGATTGTCCGGGATCAATTCACCTACTTGGGAGTAAAAGTGACAAGGAAATATTCAAATTTGTTTCAGGAAAACTTTGTTGCTCTAGCAGACAGATTGAAACAACCTTTTACTTTTTGGAATTCGCTACCCCTTTCTCTTATCGGAAGGATTAATGTCATTAAAATGAATGTATTGCTCAAATTTTTTATATTTATTTCAATGTTTACCCATTTTATTCCAAAATCCTTTTTTATTTCACTGGATCAAACATTCATGCATTTTATTTGGAATGGAAAGGTACCACGGATTGGTAGAAAACATTTCCAGAAGCCTAGGTCATTGGGGGGGTTTAGCTCTACCAAATGTTCAGACATACTACTGGGCTGCAAATTTCAGAGCCGTTCTGTACTGGCTGCAGACTGATCCTACTGGCCCTAGACCACTCTGGGTCCAGATGGAGTCTGAATCATGTAAACCTGCAGCACTTTCCTCTATGCTGTGCTCGTCTCTCCCAGTGTCCCTAGGCAAAAGGTGTGTCAACCCAATTGTTAAGCAGTCTCTTAAAATTTGGAATCAGTTCCGTTTAGCCTTTAACCTTTGAGGCTTTTCTCTATCAGGCCCAATCAATCAGAACATTTTATTTCCTCCATCTTTGAATGATGGGGCTTTTGGCATTTGACACTCACTAGGCCTCTCCTCGCTAGCCCAATTATTCTTTGATGATACATTTGCCTCTTTTTCTCAGCTGCAGGAAAAGTTCAATCTCCCCAATCCCACTTTTTCCGCTATCTCCAGACTAGAAACTTTGTCAGAGCTAACACACCTGGATTTCCCAATAGGCCTGTGAATATGGCTATAGAGAGCATCTTGGAGCTGAACAAGCTTCCTAGGGGCGCAATTTCAGATGTATATGCAATCATTCATGACTTACAGAACCCTTCTTTGGTGCCTTTAAAGACTCGATGGGGAAAGGATTTGGGGGAGGAACGTGGGGAAGACGCCTGGGAATCTGTGCTGCACAGGGTGCACTCGTCCTCTTTTAGCACTAGACACAGCCTCATTCAATTCAAGGTGGTTCACCGTATCCACTGGTCGGGGGCCAAACTTGGAAGAATATTCTCTGATTTTGATCCTACCTGTGTCAGATGTAAAGTGGAACCAGCCACACTGTTGCATATGTGTTGTCATAAACTGTCAGGTTTCTGGGAATTAATATTTACATTTTTCTCTGATATATATGACACTGTTATAGATCCGTCTCCCCTTACAGCCCTTTTTGGAGTACTGCCCATGGGTACCCCCCCTATCAAGAATCCAGTCTGACACTGTTGCTTATACAACTCTTTTAGCTAGACGGCTAATACTACAGAACTGGAAGATGGCAGCTCCCCCATCTTATAAATATTTGGTGAGAGATGTGTTCTGCTCTCTGAAACTAGAAAAAATTAAATTCAAGTCACGTGGGAACCCCAAACTGTTTAATGAGGCTTGGGCTCCATTCCGGTCTTACTTTAAACAGTCCATCCTCTGATGGCATTCCAATTAATACTAAAATAAGTCTGTGACTTAAGGGTTGGAGGAGCCTCTCTCTGTGTTTTTGCTGGGGGGGATTAAGGTCCATGTGCTTATTGATTGTGATCCGCAGATGCCTTGTTCATCTTGCTCGGGCAGAGACTGAAGTGTGAGCTTGTTTTTCCCAGTTATTTTTACACTTTGTTCACGCCTACATGAATAATCATTCTATTTTTTTATTTTAAAGCATTGTAAACATTATTTTTGGTCCAGTGGAGGGTCGGTCTGTGGCCATGACTCTCTGTGAGTGGTTGCATTTCTCCACCCATATCCCTTGACTGTTTACAGGAACAATGGTGAGGTGTTTGCTCTGTCCCTGTACTATAGATTGCCCTTTAACTTCTGTAGCCTTCTGCCTGGTGTGTATAACTTGTCTAAAGTATGGTATCTTTAAAGCTATTTTTTAATTTGCACTGATTATAAGATCCTGTCTAAGGCTTTGTTCAACAGGCTGAGGGAGGTGATAGGGTAAATAATGAACACGGACCAGTCCTGCTGTGTTCCCGGCAGGCAGATAGGGGATAACATTTCCCTGATTCTGGATTTTTTTGGAACTCTCTAGGGCTATTGGGTTGGATGCTGGTCTAATTTCATTTGATCAGGAAAAGGCATTTGACCGAGTTGAACATCAATACCTATGGCCACTTTGGAGGCTTTTGGTTTCAGCTCTGGTTTTATTGCCATGATCAGGGTAATAAAGGGTGACATTGAAAGTGTATTGAAAGTTAAGTTGGCTTGAGTGCTCCTTTTAAAGTGTGTAGAGGAACTAGTCAGGGGTGTTCGTTGTCAGGAATGTTGTATGCCATTTCTATAGAGCCACTACTGAAACGCATTAGAAGTTGCATTGAAGGGGTGTATATTTCAGAGGATATTCCTCCTATTCGTCTCTCAGTTTATGCTGATGATGTAGTGAAAAATCAAGTGGAGGTGGATAGTTTGAGTCTCATGGTTGATCAGTTCAAGGGAATATCCTCTGCAAAGGTAAATTGTGAAAAAAGTTGTACTTTACAGATTGGGAAATGATCTGGAGGGATCATGGCTTTGCCAGGGGGGTTGGAATGGTGTGAGGGGGGGTACAAGTATATTGGAGTGTACTTAGGGGATGAGGGGACATACATTGGAATGGGGTGGTTGATATGGTTGAAGGGAGGATGAGGAGATGGTGTTGGCTGCTATCTCGTATGTCATATAGGGGGCCACTATTGTTGTTAATAATGTGGTTGATATGGTTTAAGGGAGGATGAGGAGATGGCGTTGGCTGCTATCTCGTATGTCATATAGGGGGCCACTATTGTTGTTAATAATGTGGTTGATCTGGTGGAAGGGAGGATGAGGAGATGGCGTTGGCTGCTATCTCGTATGTCATATAGGGGGCCACTATTGTTGTTAATAATGTGGTTGCCTCTGTACTGTGGCATCGGTTGTCATGTTTAGAGCCACCGTCTGGTCCTCTGGCCAAGATACAGGCAATTATTGTAGATTGTTTTTGGGATAAATATCACTGGGTTCCACAAAGTGTTTTTTGTATTTGTCAAAAGAGGAGGGGGAAAAGGTCTTGTACATCTGGCTAGTAGGGCTGCTGCTTTCCGGTTACAGTTTATTCAAAGGTTCCTTTATGGACAGAAAAATGTGGTGTGGAGAGGGGTGGTAGGCCTGGTATTACAGAAGCTAGGGGGATTAGAGTTAAATAAGGCTTTATTTTAGGTAGATAGTAGCCAGAGTTCTAGGGATGGAGTACCTCTGTTTTACAGAGGCCTTCATAGGGTTTGGAGTATACTGAAGGTGTCCAGACGCACTAAGGCTGAGTCAGTGTCAGGATTTGGCCAGGGTTGTTCCGGTTTTTGGTCACTAGATGCCCCCATTGTGCCTTTCGACCTTTTGTTTTCCCTTGATCCCCATTATTATTTGCACCTGTGCCTCGTTTCCCCTGATTGTATTTAAACCCTTTGTTTTCCTCTGTTATTTGCTCTGTGTTTGTATGTTAGCACCCAGCCCTAGTACTCTGAGAACTCTTGTTGATCCCGGTGGACTCTCTTGTGGAATTCTGTTTTTTGTTCTTGTTTGTTAGTTTTTTGAGTACCTTTTAAGGCTTTTTGTGCTTTACCTTCCACCTTGTGGATTTACCTTTTTTGTCTTGGAGACTTACCTTTGTTCTTGTGGAATTCCTTTTGAGGTTGTGGAGTTACATGTTTTCCTGAAGAACTTCACTTTTTACTTCATTAAATACACCGTCTCAAGTACTGCTGTGTCTGCCTCATCTTCTGGGTTCTGCCGACTATTCGTGGCTCAGTTGGTTAAGTGACTGTTTCTCACTCTGGAGACCCGGGTTCGTAACCGGGTCCTGACAGTCAGTGTATTGGCTGTTGGAGGAACCTCTGGTCTATGGGGCAAGACTGGATTGTACAACTGAAGCTGTTCCACATTTCTCCAAGATGCTGCTGAAGGGCAAAATCATCACCTTAAGGAAGTTAATGGACATGGCTGGGCCCATATTAATGGATGGAGGACGGCTGGCTGAACATTTGGGGTTGAGGCTGGAAAGGATTGTCGGACAACTGCTGGGAAGTTGCAGGAAGGCTCTGTCAACAGAAGAGTGGATTATGCTCAAGAGTTACAAGAAAAAGGCACAAGATTTCCCAGACTAGGGATTACACCCAGTATCCCAGTCAGACAGAAAGGCTTTATTAGTGGGTTTGTGAGGGTTGGAAGAGGTGGGTTTGGATGAGGTGAATGGGAAGGAGTTGTATAGGGGGTGTGTCAAGGTTTTAAATAAAGATAAATAGAAAAGATACTACTTGGAGGGCAAAACTGGGCCTTGATGACAAGGTAAAGCCAGCATGGAGAGCACTGTACAAGCCACCGGTACAAAAGGGTACTGGTGATATGTAATGGAGGGTGTTACATGGCATCATTGCAGTTAATGCTTTTGTATCTGTTATTAATTCAGATGTTGGAGATGGATGTCATTTTTGTAAGAAACCATTTTTGACTGTTTTATGGAGTATGAGAGTATAAATCCTCTTTTTGAAATGTTCAATGTCTTGTTTACAGCTGTAGGGGAGATTAGGACAAGCTAGGATTTCAATTTTTCTGAGTAGGAAAAACAAGATAGACAAGAGATATGGTAAGGATGTAAGATGTGTTTTTAAAGGATTAGTTAAAGTGAGAATAAAAGTGGATTTTGAGTTCTTCTCGGTTGTAAAAAAAATCTGTTTTGTAGAGGAGGGGAAACTAGTTTTTGTTGATGAAATTAGTTTATTTAAGAATCACACATTTGTTGTGTAATTTCTGAAAAGGCAGTGTGCCAATATTTGTGTTAATACTTGAGTATAAAATAAAGGTTTTATAAAAACTCTCTCTTTTTTTTCTTCCCCTATTCCCTATCCAGTCCCACTCCAGAGGTCTCGTGGAGTAAGCTGAGTGGGGAGTTCCCTAACAGGCATTGTGCACTTCCAGAAGATACTGCGTATTGTCACACCCTACCCATTATCTACTAAACTATTCTCTCGCAAATCTTTACGGCTCTTGGTCAGCATTTTTATCATGAATGGTGACTGGATAATATCCCCAATGGAGAGCAAAGGCTGCGTCTACTTAGCTTGGGATTCCGGGCTGCAACATTTTCTATTCTATTTCAATGAAGTATTTGTTTTCCATTTAATGCTTGCTTTTCCTTTCCCCTTAAGTATCCTGACTTGTTAGAGCAACTCAGAATATGACCTTCAAATCAGGGCAACACTCTCCAGACAGATAACTGATATGGGATGAAGGGAATACTTAACCACTGTGTGGGAGTGAGTGAAAATATGGCACCACTGAATGTTTGACAGACTATGTATCTCGAGGAGGTATTGAATTAGAACTACCCAGGGAGTAAAGCTTAATGGGAGTGGGAGATACCCATATTAATTACATCGTCTTTCTCATCCTGTCCTCTCATGTTTAATGCTTGAAGGATGTTTACACGTTGGTGAGACTTGTTCTCTTGCTCATGTTTTTCATTCTCCAGGCCTTTATACTCTTGGAGTTATAGTCAAATATCATCTTCAGTCAAAACATGTCCTCATGGGTTTGTGTCACAGCAAGCATGATAATAATAATAATATAATAATAATAATAATATATGCCATTTAGCAGACGCTTTTATCCAAAGCGACTTACAGTCATGTGTGCATACATTCTACGTATGGGTGGTCCCGGGGATCGAACCCACTATCCTGGCGTTACAAACGCCATGCTCTACCAACTGAGCTACAGAAGGACGACCATGATGATGGTGATGGTGACGATGGTGGTGACGATGGTGATGATGATGATGATTATTTGACCCTGCTGGTCATCTATGAATATTTGAACTTCTTGGCCATGTTCTGTTATAATCTCCACCCAGCACAGCCAGAAGAGGACTGGCCAAACCCGCATAGCCTGGTTTCTCTCGGTTTCTTCATAAGTTCTTCCTCCCTGACTGAGCGCTCCTCTCCTCCTCTTCTCTGACTGAGCGCTCCTCTCCTCTGCCTCTCTGACTGAGCGCTCCTCTCCTCCTCCTCTCTGACTGAGCGCTCCTCTCCTCTGCCTCTCTGACTGAGCGCTCCTCTCCTCTGCCTCTCTGACTGAGCGCTCCTCTCCTCTGCCTCTCTGACTGAGCGCTCCTCTCCTCTGCCTCTCTGACTGAGCGCTCCTCTCCTCTGCCTCTCTGACTGAGCACTCCTCTCCTCTGCCTCTCTGACTGAGCGCTCCTCTCCTCCTCCTCTGCAGCAGCAGTAGCAGGTAGCAGGCAGCAGCAGTAGCAGACAGCAGCAGTAGCAGACAGCAGCAGTAGCAGGCGCAGTAGCTGGCAGCAGCAGTAGCAGGCAGCAGCAGTAGCAGGCAGCAGCAGTAGCAGGCAGCAGCAGTAGCAACACAGTGTTCTGCTCTATTTTCTATCTTGTTATGTTCAATGTCAGCCAATGAATCATCAATAATACATGATATGGCAGGTTGTGGTTATGGATATTCATTGCACCAATGAATGTAAGCCCTCTGAAAGACAAAATACAATTCATCTTTATGGTTTGTGGCTCATTTAATCTAATTAAAATCAAATTAAATGTTATTGGTCACATACATGTGATTAGCAGATGTTATTGCGGGTGTAGCGAAATGTTTGTGCTTCTAGCACTGATAGTGCTGTAGTATCTAACAATTTCACACAATACACACAATACACTCAAATCTAAGTAAAGGAATGGAATTAAGAATATATAAATATATGGACGAGCAATATACAGTACATATGAGATGAGTAATGCAAAATATGAAATATTATTAAAGTGGCCAGTGATTTCAAGTCTATGTATATAGGCAGCAGCCTCTAATGTGCTAGTGATGGCTATTTAACAGTCTGATGGTCTTAAGATAGAAGCTGTTTTTCAATCTCTCGGTCCCAGCTTTGATGCACCTGTACTGATTTCGCCTTCTGAATGATAACGGGGTGAACAGGCAGTGGATCGGGTGGTTGTTGTTCTTGATGATCTTTTTGGCCTTTCTGTGACATCGGGTGGTGTAGTTGTCCTGGAGGGTAGGTAGTTTGCCCCTGGTGATGCTTTGGGCAGACCGCACTACCCTCTGGAGAGCCCTGCGGTTGTGGAAGGTTCAGTTGTCATACCAGGCGGTTATACAGTCCGACAGGATGCTCTCATTCGTGCATCTGTAAAAATGTGTGAGGGTTTCAGGTGCCAAGCCAAATTTCTTCAGCTTCCTGAGGTTGAAGGGTCGCTGTTGCACTTTCTTCACCAAACTGTCTGTGTCGGTGAACCATTTCCGTCTGTGATGTGTACACCGAGGAACTTAAAACTTTCCACCTACTTCACTGCTGTCCCGTCGATGTGGATAAAGGGGTACTCCCTCTGCTGTTTCCTGAAATCCATGATCATCTCCATTGTTTTGTTGACGTTGAGTGAGAGGCTGTTTTCCTGACACCACATTCATGTGATGAATGAGTGCCCTCACCTCCTCCCTGCAGAGTGTCTCGTCGTTGTTGCTGCTTAAGCCTACTACTGTTGTGTCATCTGCAAACTTGATGGTTGAGTTGGAGGCATGCGTGGCCACGGGGTCATGGGTAAACCATGGGTACAGGAGGGGGCTGAGCACACACCCCTCTGTGGTTTAGGCTAAGGGAATCTAAGGGAATCTCAGCCATTTACTCCAAGCCATTTACCCTCAGTCATTTATCCCCAGTCATTTATCCCCAGTCATTTACCCTCAGCCATTTACCCCCAGTCATTTACCCCCAGTCATTTACCCCCAGCCATTTACCCCCAGCCATTTGCCCCCAGTCATTTACCCTCAGCCATTTACCCCCAGTCATTTACCCTCAGCCATTTACCCTCAGCCATTTACCCCCAGCCATTTACCCCCAGTCATTTGCCCCCAGTCATTTGCCCCCAGTCATTTACCCCCAGTCATTTACCCCCAGTCATTTACCCCCAGCCATTTACCCCCAGTCATTTACCCCCAGCCATTTACCCCCAGCCATTTACCCCCAGCCATTTACCCCCAGCCATTTACCCCCAGCCATTTACCCCCAGCCATTTACCCCCAGCCATTTACCCCCAGTCATTTACGCTCAGCCATTTACCCCCAGTCATTTACCCCCAGTCATTTACCCCCAGTCATTTACCCCCAGTCATTTACCCCCAGTCATTTACCCCCAGCCATTTACCCCCAGCCATTTACCCCCAGCCATTTATCCCCAGCCATTAATCCCCTGACCAACATTTCACAGTCATGGTTCTGAAGCTGTTTGTGAGAAGGGACAGTTAGAAACAATGGGAGCTTTATTAAAAGAGAAATGTCAAGTGAATAAATAACTGTCTCCATGGTGATGTGACAGTTAGTACTCTATAATGGAGATGGACCGTGAATTGACCGTACCAGTGATAAAGCTTCACAGGCCTACACAAAGAAACATGCTATCACATGCCTGTGGCTCAGATTCCTGTTTACTGGAAAAAATGTCATGGAATATAAACTATTGTAAATACACTAACATGATATTATACCCTTCAAGTTTGACTCCCTGATAAAATAAAGGTTAAATAAAAAATAATTTAAAAAAATCATATTTTCACTGATAGATACAGTGTCTGACCTTCTAAATCTATTTGTAAATAGCATAGCTTAGTGTTTCCCTGAGACAAGACTGTAGTGGAGTCCACATAATAAAAAGGAAAACACCTGCACACTGGCAGTCTTGATGCTTCCTAGCAGAGTAGTCTACATCCATGTATCAGGGCAGAGCTATTGTTAGTGATGACTGCAGAGCATGAATAGGCCTATGTGATTTATGCATAGCCTAGACCAGCCTGAAGCTTAAATGCATGGCATGAATTGAATGAATGATTGCGCTGGCGTTATTGATATATTGGTCAGCTGGTGTGCGTAGCCTTTGTGACCCTAAAGGCATTATGTTGACTGGAAGAGCAGGATAAGCAGCTTACATTACATTAGTGTGACAAGTCGTGGAGACTAGAGAGAGTGAGTGGCACAGAGAATGGAGCATGACTGGGCCAGTCTACGATAGGATTTACATCCCAACACTATGCCTGCTGTGTGGGGCATTCTTTGCACTAGTCTAGTCACTAGGACGTGTACCGGGCCGTACCATAAGCTAGACCTACGCAGAGGACAAAGCAAAACAGTTATTGCCATGAACGTCCCAATCAAATCAATAATCAATCCAGTTGATTGTCTTGACAGGTTGAAATGATAGGGTTATTACTCTAGCATTATGGGTCTTTGTCTTCTCTATCCACTGACAGTTTTCTGCTTCATTTAATAGATTGGCTAGTCATTTTTACAAGTGGTAAGTAGGATTGCAGGTAGCTAGAATTGATTTGCCAAGTCTCGGTCATCTTCATTAGGGCACAGCGTAGAAAAACGTTGGCAACAGAACCAGCTTTTACAGAGAACCAAACGGGCACGGCATCTATTTCCTCATCCAGCAAATAGACCCTGTTGTCAGAGCGACAAGGGTTCTCAGCAGACCGTGTGGGCCAGGGTGAAGCTCTATCTGCAGGCACTGTGCTGTTCTATCTCCCGTCTAATAGGGTTGGATGGGCTGTGTCTGTACCTCCTCTCCTCTTTTAATAGAATCCACCAGTCAGTGGGTCCATTGGGAGATGCTTCCCTGTGCTACAGGATGGTGTATGTTATGAGATGCAAGCAGTAGAAACCAGAAAATAAATATAAAGCCTCTGTCAAGGATTCATCGGGGAGATGTAGTGGATTCTCAGGAGGCCACATTTTTATCGTCTGTTGGCCATTCTATATTCACAAGTCAATTAACTTTGATAAATAATTCATAGGGGAAGGCTATGAAACGTAACACTGCTGGCGGGTAGAGGAATAACAATGATTCAGCATTAAAACACCGTTGGCAGGTGCTGTACTGCAGTCTTGTAATACTCCAGTCCAGTCTGAAGTTTTTTTAATTGTCTGGGTCTCGCCATGGTCTATCTCGACATATTTATACACATTTTTACACTGCTAGTGGATAGATGAATAGCAGTGACTCGGCATTAAAACACTGTTGGCAGGTGGTAAACACAGTGGGGAAAGAGAGACAGCCCTATCAGATCAAAATCAGACTACTGGTTAATGAGACCTCCAAGTCAGCTACGTTACACGCGTCATCATCAGTGTTGTGTCACTGGCAGGGTGACTGGGAACATGGACGGGTTCAAACAGACCAGCTACGACCTGCGTAATGCAAAGAAGCAAAACACCAGTACAGGGACAAAGTGGAGTCGCAATTCAACAGCATGAGACGTATGAGACATGAGACGTATGTGGCAGGGACTCCAGACAATCCCAGAGATCATAAATGGAAAGCCAGCCACGTCCCGGACACAGACGCCTCTCTCCCGGACACCGACGCCTCGCTCCCGGACACCGACGCCTCGCTCCCGGACACCGACCCCTCGCTCCCGGACACCGACGCCTCGCTCCCGGACACCGACGCCTCGCTCCCGGACACCGACGCCTCGCTCCCGGACACCGACGCCTCGCTCCCGGACACCGACGCCTCGCTCCCGGACACCGACGCCTCGCTCCCGGACACCGACCCTCGCTCCCGGACACCGACCCTCGCTCCCGGACACCGACGCCTCGCTCCCGGACACCGACGCCTCGCTCGCTCGCCCGGACACCGACGCCTCGCTCCCGGACACCGACGCCTCGCTCCCGGACACCGACGCCTCGCTCCCGGACACCGACGCCTCGCTCCCGGACACCGACGCCTCGCTCCCGGACACCGACCCCTCGCTCCCGGACACCGACCCCTCGCTCCCGGACACCGACCCCTCGCTCCCGGACACCGACCTCTCGCTCCCGAACACCGATACCACGTCCCGGGCACCGACGCCTCGCTCCTGGACACCGATGCCTCGCTCCCGGACAAGCTTAACACCTTTTTTGGCTGCTTCAAGGAAAACAATGCTGGCCTTCTAAGCAGAGTTGCAAAGAAAAAGCCATATGTCAGACTGGCCAATAAAAATAAAAGTTTAAGATGGGCAAAAGAACAAAGACACTGGACAGAAGAACTCTGCCTAGAAGGCCAGCATTCCAGAGTCACCTCTTCACTGTTGATGTTGAGACTGGTGTTTTGCAGGTACTATTTAATGGAGCTGCCAGTTGAGGACTTGTGAGGCGTCTGTTTCTCAAACTAGACACTCTAATGTACTTGTCCACTTGCTCAATTGTGCACCGAAGCCTCTCACTCCTTTCTATTCTGGTTAGAGCGAGTTTGCGCTGTTCTGTGAAGGGAGTAGTACACAACGTTGTACGAGATCTTCAGTTTCTTGGCAATTTCTCGCATGGAATAGCCTTCATTTCTCAGAACAAGAATAGACTGACGAGTTTCAGAAGAAAGTGCTTTGTTTCTGGCCATTTTGAGCCTGTAATCGATCCGACAAATGCTGATGCTCCAGATACTCAACTAGTCTAAAGAAGGACAGTTTGACGGTTTTCAGCTGTGCTAACATAATTGCAAAAGGGTTTTCTAATGATCAGTTAGTCTTTTAAAATTATAAACTTGGATTAGTTAACACAACGTGCCATTGGAACACAGGGGTGATGGTTGCTGATAATATAATATAATAATATATGCCATTTAACAGACGCTTTTATCCGAAGCGACTTACAGTCATGTGTGCATACATTCTACGTATGGGTGGTCCCGGGGATCAAACCCACTACCCTGGCGTTACAAGCGCCATGCTCTACCAACTGAGCTACAGAAGGACTACAGAAGGACCTCTGGTCAGTGTTAGATGAGGCATAGAGGGAGTGTTTGATGACCTTAGCATGTTTCCTCTCCATTTCTCTAATTGATGTCAGCAGGTTGACGGTTATTGTCATGAGTTTTGTCCTGAAGGTAGAACTGAGCAATTTCCCTTTAGATAGGCCAACTGCAATTGTCTATATTGTCAAATTTCATGAAAACAAAGATGTGTTTTTTGGTCTTAATTTAAGGTTAGGGTTAGGCATTAGGGTTAGCACTGTGTTTAATGTTAGGGTTGGGTTTAAAATCCGATTTTATGACTTTGCATATTAAATATTCTGGGAACCTATATCTTGTCATATCCCCACAATGTTCCCACAACCTAAAGAAATGTTCTGGAAACCTTTTAGAGAACATACAACGTCTTCTGGAAACCTTTTAGAGAACATACAACATGTTCTGGAAACCATTTAGAGAACATACAACGTGTTCTGGAAACCATTTAGAGAACATACAACGTGTTCTGGAAACCTTTTAGAGAACATACAATGTGTTCTGGGAACGTTCTTGTAACATCAGGTGAATGTTTTTTTGCACTGAAAAGAAACATTGTAGAATCATCTACACAGCTGGACAGTTTTTTGTTTTGGGAACATATATTTTGTGATGTGCCCACAATGTTCCCACAACCTAATGAAACATTCGGGGAACATTTAAAGAACAGATTAAATGTGTTCTAGGAACGTTATAGTAACATCAGGCAAATGTTTTATGCAAACATTCTATTTTCAACAGTTTTTTTGTGTTATGAGAACATTTGCCGCGACCTTACAAATGTTCTGGAACTTTCCCAGAACCAATTTTGGTTTGCTGGGTAGTGGTGAACATCATTACCTGGAGCCTATCTGTCGCTATGGTAGACGTCTCCAGGGATACGCAGCATCAGGAAGATGCCGATCCTCTCTTCTATTCCTCTGTTCCACTGCCTCCGAGGACCACCATTCTAGAGTGTTGCTGAAACAGCTGTTGCTTGTCGTATTGTGTTTCCTTGACGATGGGTTGATACGAGTGCAGTGAAGATTAAATCCCCTCCAGTTCGTCTCTGTTGTTGGTCTGGGGGGCAGTGTCTTGAGTGCCCACTCAGCTAAAACAACGCTCAGGGAGGGTTGCTGCTTGTGACAACGGTCACCCTTTCAGTCATGATGTTGTCAACCTGTTGGTGGAGCTGCCCCCCTGCTGTGGTGCGTAGGAGGCTGACATGGTCGTTACTGTTGTTCAGGGCCAATGGCGTGAGTAATGGAAACGGTACTAGTACTGTACTGTGCCCGTGTTTTATTATATGGGCATGGGCAATGCCAGAGTATGGAACGTAGTCAATTAATTCACTCATATCATCCCTAAATTGGAGGCTACATATACCTCATGTGTTCTTACCTAACGTCATCTTCTTCATCCCCATTGGGCCCTCTTCTTCTTTCTATCCCTGGTCTTCCAGTGGGAAATGGTTGCACCTAGCAGGTCTATTGAGCCAGCCAAGTGACATCTAGTGTTTTGTTCTCATACCATGTTGAACTGTTGTGTCTACTGAAGTAGCTATTTCGACCTGATGCCAACAAGGCTTGATGCACTGGAATGTTCCTTTAAGCTTATCCTTCATGTCCGTGCTCAGTAGTTTGGTTTTGCTGGACCAATGAGAATGTCATCACTCTGTCTGGTGGATTAAACTGCTAAATTAGAGAAATGTCACTGCTTTACATTTGAACTGCTCGGTCACTACACAATCACAGCACTACTAAAAAGGGGTCAAAATGTACTGTTCATTATGTTTAGACTTTAGAAGTTTATTATGAGGATGGCTGCCCAATGTTTTTTAATACCTTCTTGACCTTACTCACGGCAATTTAAATCGTGTAACTTTGATGTCTCTTTGAAGACTAATTACACTACATCACAGAACGCTCCTAGTGATGGAAACGCATATGTAATGTTACGACACGTGTTGTACCATGACTCAGATATTTATAGTATGTCTCTCCACTCTCTGTCTGCCTTGCAGGAAAAGCATCCTGTCCTGCTAATGTTCCATCATCGGCTTGGTTCTAATCATCACCTCCAGGGGGTTCTACACAGACCAACATGCCGCACTTCACTGTGCTCCTCCTCTGCCTCCTGTCCCTGACTCTCACTTCCACTGGTGAGTATCATATGGTAATCACACACGGGACTTTCCCACCGGGACTGTACCCGAGCCAAACCATGCTGTACTGTGCGGGCCTGGTTATGCCTACACCGTGGTAGCTGGAACTTTACTGAATATAAAATAACATGTCAGAGTTAGCACAGTTTGGTTCAGGCCGGCACGATGATGTGAAAAAGGCTACTACAGGTGTAGTATCTTAATTGGGCTAATTCTTACAGCTGGAAAATAAACCAGAAAAGGGGGGCTGAAATGACCAGTCTGAAAATATAGAAAAGGGGGTGTTACGAATCTCTTTTGGCCCGACAGTCTAGGGGGGGATGGTAATGAGACCCGTAACATAACTCATGCAAATTATTATTGTGACAAAGTAAAAGTGTGCACGAAATAACCACGACAACAGAAATCTACCGGAAAACTCTAGGTTTATTTATAAACACACGGTAATGGGGGGAGCAGGATGAGGGGCTGAGCTGGACCCAAGGAAAGAAACAATAAATACACAAAAACACACCCCTAAGCTAGACTAGCCTACTTTAACAGCTAACTAACTAACCAAAAATACAGTGGGTGGTCCGCCCAGTTCTACCTAGTGTATTTAACAAAGTTCACCTACGAGTAGTGTATGCCCATGGGCGACTTGTCTTGGTTTCCCCTTTTCCCACCAGCAAACAAACAAACACCATAACCAAAAACAATACTCACAGGTGATGACAAAGTGCTATGGAGGTGCTTTAAACAAAAGAGAGGTTAAGACACAAAGCGAGAGTGAAACACAGAGACCTACAGACATGGCATTTACAGAGAGATTGAGCTCAGCTATAGAACAAACAAATGATGGGGTTTTTAAACCATGGGGAAGGAACTGTGATAGGTCAGGAAATAGGAGGAGGTGTGTCATCTGATTGATGATTGATTGTTGACTGATTAGGGAGTGATGATTTTCACCTGTGAGGGGAGAAGGAGAGAAAAGAAACACACACACAGGATACACACACACACAGGATAACTGTATCCGTAACACTCCCACCCTTAAAAGAGCAACCCTAGGGGTTGCGACTACAGTATTTCAATGAATACTCACAACAAAGCAACAACCTTGCAAAACATACAGAAATCATTTTCACACACGAGACAAAGCATCTGCCAACACATTATCTTAACAAAAACTGGTTACCCGATTTTGTCTTCGGTAACGGTCCGACACAATCAACCACCACATGCTCGAATGGTTCACCTATGACAGGTATGGGACAAAGAGGAGCGGGAGGAATAACCTGATTTTATTTTCCTGTTATCTGACATGTGTGGCATGTCCGACAGAACTGAGCCACATCTTGTTTTAAACCCGTCCAAAAGAAATGTCGAAGGATCCGATCATAAGTTTCTGTGATTCCTAAATGACCAGACCACTGGTGATCATGAGCAAGGGATAACACATTTTGTCGAAAGGCTGTAGGAATCACCATTTGGTAAACAGCATTCCAATCTCCATCCGCGTCAACATGGGATTTCCATTTACGCATGAGGAGATTACCATCAATGAAGTAAGCCACGTTCGTCTTCTTCACATCTTCCAATGAGACAACACTAGAAAAACATTTAGCAAGCTTGTTGTCAACCTTTTGGTTAGCAATCAGCTGCTCACGAGTGACTGGTAACTGTATTGATGCAATAAGTTCAACGTTCTTTGATTCTTTCCTGGGCTGTTTGTCAGAGGTGATCTGTTATGCAGGTGAGTGAGGACCCAAAAGCGACTTAACAGAAACAGAGTTTATTCAAGTCCAAACAGAAAATAACAAATCCTGAATCCTTAACAGGAAATGTCCAAACGGGGATAACATAAATCCTCTAGTTTGTAGAGGGGAATAACAGGATAAGCGGCCACAGACTGCAGGTCCCTTCGGGTAGGCGCAGGCCGTAGCTGACAGAGACACCTGCTCACACGCAGCATCTGATGAAGGCAAAACACGACAGGACGGAACAAGAACACAGCACAGCAAACAAGGATCCGACAAGGACAGAAGCAGAAACAGAGAGAAATAGAGACTTAATCAGAGGGCAAAATAGGGGACAGGTGTGAAAGAGTAAACAAGGTCGTTAGGAGAATGAGGAACAGCTGGGAGCAGGAACGGAACGAGAGAGAGAGGGATAGAGAGAGGGAAAGAAACCTAATAAGACCAGCAGGGGGAAACGAATAGAAGAGAAAGCACAGGGACAAGACATGACAATATATGACAATACATGACATGATCAGCTTCTCAGAGGTATCACACAATCCATCCTCTTGATCAACCTCTTTGAACAGAACAGTGTTCGACAAATCTATCTCGTCACCCTCTTGTCGTGCCTGAGCACGAGTGACGGCACAAGCGGGGAACACATGTGGATAACTCTGTGCCAGCTCATTCGAGAGAGAGTGGTCACTTTTATCCAATACTTCCAATACGGGTACTACCATTCCTCCGGCAATATCGTTACCCATTATAAAGGTCACACCTTTCACTGGCAACATAGGACGTACCCCCACTCTGAATATTCCACTGATTAACTCAGAGTGTACATTTACAAAGTGCAATGGTACTGGGACAAAACCCATTTCAATACCCTGCACTAACACACTGGAACCACAGTATGTATCGTCAGATAAGGGCAACACATCAGACAATATAAATGACTGCGCCGCACCAGTATCTCTAAGGATTTTAACCGGTCGTTGAGACGCTTCGTCATTCGTTAGGGACACAAACCCCTCAAATGAATGGTTCATAATGGCGGTCGGGGACTGGGTCTTTCAAACTACAGTTACCCTGAGGCACCTGTTTTGTTGCAGACCTCACAACCGTACGAATTAGAGCAACACCTGTTGGTGGCTTGGCACGAAGAGGCATCCCTTGTTTGCGTTTAAGCAGGAAGCAATCATTAATCATATGTCCTACTTTATGACAATAGAAACAGGGACGCTCATTCTTCTGGCGTGCTTGATATACTACTGCTGGCCGACTAGGGCTAAAGGTAGGAAACTCAGTGGCTCTACTCTCGGTTTGAGCCGAAAACACACTCTTGTGCATCAACACAAACTCGTCTGCCAACACAGACGCTTCTGCCAGACAGGATACTTTCTGTTCGTTTAGGTAAACTACAATGCGTTCGGGTAAGCAATTTTTAAACTCTTCCAACAAGATTAACTTCCGGAGAGAGTTGAAATCAGTTACCTTACTAGCAGCATGCCATTTATCAAACATATTTCCCTTGTCTCTAGCAAATTCCAGATAAGTCTTACTAGAAGACATTCTATGAGACCTAAATCTCTGTCGGTATGCCTCAGGCACAAGCTCATAGGCACGAAGAACAGTAGCTTTGACCACTTTGTAATTCAAACTGTCCTCCAGAGGTAACGCTGACACAACCTCTTGGGCTTTACCAGTTAATTTACACTGAAGTAATAGGCACCATACCTCTTCAGGCCATTTCAATGCTACGGCTATACGCTCAAATACACAAAAATAGGAGTCAACCTCTGACTCTGAATAAAGGTACTAAGGCAATCTGCCTACTAATGTCAAACGTGTTTGAGGACACAGCAGGTGAGGACGGCTCACAAACAGGCACAGTAGGACCGGAGGCTAGCCTCGCTGTCTCTGCCTCCAGTTCCATCTGGCGCATTTTGAACTCCAACTGCCTTTGTTCTCTGTCTGCCTCAATTTTACACATCTCCAAATGCCGTTGTTCTCGTTCTTTTTCTGCCTCTATTTTACACATCTCCAACTGGAGAGTCTCTTGCCTAATTTGGGCTCTCTCTTCCACCTCCAGTTGGAACTGTGCTAAACGGACATCCCTCCTGGCATCACCATTTGACAGTGGGGAGCGTGGATCAAAACGGGACAATGTGGCTGGTGTTTTAGCCTCGCCCTCATTATCAGACACCAATGGGCTTACAGGAGCAGCAACATCCGCTACAGGGGTAGTAGGCTCAGGCAGCGGTAACACAAGCACCTGCTCTTCCAACAATACATTTAATACTAGCCGTTTAACCTCCGCCTTAACTAAACTCTGCGGAATCGATACTGAATAATGGTCAGCCAAGGTCATTAAATCAACTCTACGACATTTGTCAAAAACCTCCCCCAAAGGGTTATCCAAAAAGGATCTCAAATCAAAAGTATTCATTTTACACTACTTCACAAGTGCCAAAGAAAATAGCAAACACTAATGCTACTTCAGCTATGACGCTCAACACTGAACTATACCACTACAACAATCTACATGAGCGGCATGGGTGTCAGTTATGACAGATCCCGGACGAGGCTCCACTTATGTTACGAATCCCTTTTGGCCCGACAGTCTAGGGGGGATGGTAATGAGACCCGTAACATAACTCATGCAAATTATTATTGTGACAAAGTAAAAGTGTGCACGAAATAACCACGACAACAGAAATCTACCATCAAACTCTAGGTTTATTTATAAACACACGGTAATGGGGGGAGCAGGAAAAGGGGCTGAGCTGGACCCAAGGAAAGAAACAATAAATACACAAAAACACACCCCTAAGCTAGACTAGCCTACTTTAACAGCTAACTAACTAACCAAAAATACAGTGGGTGGTCCGCCCAGTTCTACCTAGTGTATTTAACAAAGTTCACCTACGGGTAGTGTATGCCCATGGGCGACTTGTCTTGGTTTCCCCTTTTCCCACCAGCAAACAAACAAACACCATAACCAAAAACAATACTCACAGGTGATGACAAAGTGCTATGGAGGTGCTTTAAACAAAAGAGAGGTTAAGACACAAAGCGAGAGTGAAACACAGAGACCTACAGACATGGCATTTACAGAGAGATTGAGCTAGAGATTGAGCTCAGCTATAGAACAAACAAATGATGGGGTTTTTAAACCATGGGGAAGGAACTGTGATAGGTCAGGAAATAGGAGGAGGTGTGTCTTCTGATTGATGATTGATTGTTGACTGATTGGGGAGAAGGAGAGAAAAGAAACACACACACAGAATACACACACACACACAGGATAACTGTATCCGTAACAGGGGGGCTGAAATGACCAATCTGAAAATATAGAAAAGGGGGGCTGAAATGACCGGTCTGAAAATATAGAAAAGGGGGGCTGAAATGACCAGTCTGAAAATATAGAAAAGGGGGGCTGAAATGACCGGTCTGAAAATATAGAAAAGGGGGGCTGAAATGACCGGTCTGAAAATATAGAAAAGGGGGGCTGAAATGACCGGTCTGAAAATATAGAAAAGGGGGGCTGAAATGACCGGTCTGAAACCTCCTCCTTCAAATTTTAGATTTCAATTCAGCTGAAGCAAAGAATGTGGTGTTTGGACTCTGGCTTCCTCTTTACTTCACAACACATTTCCTTTAAACAGAGTTGTGGATGGTGGAGATTACATCTGTTCATAGGAGGTGTGTGAGTCATCCTCCCACTTCACCCAAAGGCAATGGGAACAGGGGTGTGAGTGTGTGTGTGTGCGTGTGTGTGTGTTCCAAAGCACAGCAACAGAAGGCCAACAACGAGAAAGTTGTGACATCCAACTCGAGCCTGGCGAAGACCTTCGGCTAGAAACGTTACAGAATAAAACTGCAGGGTTGATTAACAGTGTGCAGATTTCTATATTTTGTTTATCACATCAAAGCTAAGACGACCGTGTTGAGGATGACAGAGACGCCTCTCATCTCATTTACATTTACATTTAAGTCATTTAGCAGACGCTCTTATCCAGAGCGACTTACAAATTGGTGCATTCACCTTATGACATCCAGTGGAACAGTCACTTTACAATAGTGCATCTAAATCTTAAAGGGGGGTGAGAGGGATTACTTATCCTATTCCTTAAAGAGGTGGGGTTTCAGGTGTCTCCGGAAGGTGGTGATTGACTCCGCTGTCCTGGCGTCGTGAGGGAGTCGATGACACATCTCATTGTGTCATCGTTCGAATGGCCCTAGTCTGTAGCCTTCAGTACAAGGCTGCTGTCAATGTCCCATCCTTATGACTGCCACATACTCTGTGTTGCAACAGGGACAGGCATGTAGGGAGCAGCGTCATCAAAAGAACTCAACACTCACTGAAGCTAATGTTTAGAAATGTCACCTTTAACCCCAGCACACAGATACTCCTGATGCTTCCAACAATGTAATGGATCTTCTGAATGAATATGTTGACACAGCTCTTCTCCTCCTGTCGCTCCTCCCTCTCTAAATGAATATGTTGACACAGCTCTTCTCCTCCTGTCGCTCCTCCTTCTCTAAATGAATATGTTGACACAGCTCTTCTTCTCCTGTCGCTCCTCCCTCTCTAAATGAATATGTTGACACAGCTCTTCTTCTCCTGTTGCTCCTCCCTCTCTAAATGAATATGTTGACACAGCTCTTCTCCTCCTGTCGCTCCTCCCTCTCTAAATGAATATGTTGACACAGCTCTTCTCCTCCTGTCGCTCCTCCCTCTCTAAATGAATATGTTGACACAGCTCTTCTCCTCCTGTCGCTCCTCCCTCTCTAAATGAATATGTTGACACAGCTCTTCTCCTCCTGTTGCTCCTCCCTCTCTAAAGGAATATGTTGACACAGCTCTTCTCCTCCTGTCGCTCCTCCTTCTCTAAAGGAATATGTTGACACAGCTCTTCTCCTCCTGTCGCTCCTCCTTCTCTAAAGGAATATGTTGACACAGCTCTTCTCCTCCTGTCGCTCCTCCTTCTCTAAAGGAATATGTTGACACAGCTCTTCTCCTCCTGTCGCTCCTCCTTCTCTAAAGGAATATGTTGACACAGCTCTTCTCCTCCTGTCGCTCCTCCCTCTCTAAATGAATATGTTGACACAGCTCTTCTCCTCCTGTCGCTCCTCCCTCTCTAAATGAATATGTTGACACAGCTCTTCTCCTCCTGTCGCTCCTCCCTCTCTAAATGAATATGTTGACACAGCTCTTCTCCTCCTGTCGCTCCTCCCTCTCTAAATGAATATGTTGACACAGCTCTTCTCCTCCTGTCGCTCCTCCCTCTCTAAATGAATATGTTGACACAGCTCTTCTTCTCCTGTCGCTCCTCCCTCTCTAAATGAATATGTTGACACAGCTCTTCTCCTCCTGTCGCTCCTCCCTCTCTAAATGAATATGTTGACACAGCTCTTCTCCTCCTGTCGCTCCTCCCTCTCCTCCAGATGCATCAGTGTTCAGAGGGGAACCTGGCTTCTACTCAGGTAACGCTATGGATGATCTCAATGGAGTGTGTGTGTGTGTGTGTGTGTGTGTGTGTGTGTGTGTGTGTGTGTGTGTGTGTGTGTGTGTGTGTGTGTGTGTGTGTGTGTGTGTGTGTGTGTGTGTGTGTGTGTGTGTGTGTGTGTGTGTGTGTGTGTGTGTGTGTGTGTGTGTGTGTGTGTGTGTGTGTGTGTGTGTGTGTGTGTGTGTGTGTGTGTGTGATCAGTTTGGACATGTTGCAATGTCACCAAAACCAGAATCCTGAAACATACAGCAATATGCAGATTGCCTGTTCAAACGAGGTTCAGTGTATACTTCAGAAGAGTCTTGATACGTTTACAAGTGTATTTCCCCACCAGCTGGTTGGGAACAGCGTGCCAGGAACATTAGACACCAGACCACAAGATGTTTTGTGAATCTGTGAGGTATTTAAGTCAGTATGTCATGTGAAAGACAAAACTGGAAGCGGAAGAGTAATTTAACACCCCAGATGTTTTAGGTGGCAAACTGTTGCTCCTCACCAGCCTGACTGCTTATCATACCACATCAGTTCATGACTGTTATGGCATCAATTCAAGGAGCCTTCTGAGATGCACTGGGTCAAGAACAAAACAGAGCCCTTCCTTTGCCTGACAGCTGCATCCGGGTCCTGTTTAGTAAAGGCACACGCAGTGAAACGTTTTGAAACAGAAAAGGAACATCTGTGTTCTTATTGGTCACGTTCAGGTAGTAGAATATTCTGTCAACGAGCATTTTGTTTGACCAAAAAGACCAGGAAGTTAAGACCAGGAAGTCCAAGATCAGAGACGTTCCATTGGATTGATCTTTGCGGGATGATATTTTGTAGTTGTAGTTGTAGTTTCAATTGACATTACCCTCTGTTTGGGATGTTTTTAGACAGCATTGGAAGACACATCATAGCCTGTGTCCCTCACTCCAGACCTTGTTAAACCATAGCCTGTGTCCCTCACTCCAGACCTTGTTAAACCATAGCCTGTGTCCCTCACTCCAGACCTTGTTAAACCATAGCCTGTGTGTCCCTCACTCCAGACCTTGTTAAACCATAGCCTGTGTGTCCCTCACTCCAGACCTTGTTAAACCATAGCCTGTGTCCCTCACTCCAGACCTTGTTAAACCATAGCCTGTGTGTCCCTCACTCCAAACCTTGTTAAACCATAGCCTGTGTCCCTCACTCCAGACCTTGTTAAACCATAGCCTGTGTGTCCCTCACTCCAGACCTTGTTAAACCATAGCCTGTGTCCCTCACTCCAGACCTTGTTAAACCATAGCTTGTGTCCCTCACTCCAGACCTTGTTAAACCATAGCCTGTGTCCCTCACTCCAGACCTTGTTAAACCATAGCCTGTGTCCCTCACTCCAGACCTTGTTAAACCATAGCCTGTGTCCCTCACTCCAGACCTTGTTAAACCATAGCCTGTGTCCCTCACTCCAGACCTTGTTAAACCATAGCCTGTGTCCCTCACTCCAGACCTTGTTAAACCATAGCCTGTGTCCCTCACTCCAGACCTTGTTAAACCATAGCCTGTGTCCCTCACTCCAGACCTTGTTAAACCATAGCCTGTGTCCCTCACTCCAGACCTTGTTAAACCATAGCCTGTGTGTCCCTCACTCCAGACCTTGTTAAACCATAGCCTGTGTCCCTCACTCCAGACCTTGTTAAACCATAGCCTGTGTCCCTCACTCCAGCCCTTGTTAAACCATAGCCTGTGTCCCTCACTCCAGACCTTGTTAAACCATAGCCTGTGTCCCTCACTCCAGCCCTTGTTAAACCATAGCCTGTGTCCCTCACTCCAGACCCTGTTAAACCATAGCCTGTGTCCCTCACTCCAGACCTTGTTAAACCATAGCCTGTGTCCCTCACTCCAGACATTGTTAAACCATAGCCTGTGTGTCCCTCACTCCAGACCTTGTTAAACCATAGCCTGTGTGTCCCTCACTCCAGACCTTGTTAAACCATAGCCTGTGTCCCTCACTCCAGACATTGTTAAACCATAGCCTGTGTGTCCCTCACTCCAGACATTGTTAAACCATAGCCTGTGTCCCTCACTCCAGACCTTGTTAAACCATAGCCTGTGTGTCCCTCACTCCAGACCTTGTTAAACCATAGCCTGTGTGTCCCTCACTCCAGACCTTGTTAAACCATAGCCTGTGTGTCCCTCACTCCAGACCTTGTTAAACCATAGCCTGTGTGTCCCTCACTCCAGACCTTGTTAAACCATAGCCTGTGTGTCCCTCACTCCAGACCTTGTTAAACCATAGCCTGTGTGTCCCTCACTCCAGACCTTGTTAAACCATAGCCTGTGTGTCCCTCACTCCAGACCTTGTTAAACCATAGCCTGTGTGTCCCTCACTCCAAGATTAGAACATAGCTGGGGACAGTTGTATTTTTAGAGAAATCTTGTGTTTGTTTTAGGAAACTTCGATCAATGCCAGTGTGGCCGAACGGCATCCATATCAGGAATTCGTAATTTTTCATGCAAAACTCATTTCAGTTTGCCTGAAATCTGGTGACTTCCTAATATGGACGCGGTCACATCTGCAGCCAATGAGATGTGAAAGTGTAGCTGGCAGATGTGAAGACAGGGAATTAACAAACAGTTGTAAGAGCTAACTGGGTTGGAAACATGGTATAGACTTCCTACTGCATCTACCTTCACTGACCTGGAAATATTATTGTCCCAGCTTCATTTTGATATGAGTCTCTGCTCTGACAAACAATGCTAAAACTGATGTAGTACAAAATCAAACAGCCCCTCCAGAATACTGCAGTGCGTTTTGTGATACTCTGCACTTACAATACAAATCTCTTTCATATAATGCAGTCCACAAACAATGTAGTGTGTACGGCACAGTACATCACCGGGGCCAAGCTTCCTACCACACAGGACATCACTGGGGCCAAGCTTCCTGCCATACAGGACATCACTGGGGCCAAGCTTCCTGCCACACAGTACATCACTGGGGCCAAGCTTCCTGCCACACAGTACATCACTGGGGCCAAGCTTCCTGCCACACAGTACATCACTGGGGCCAAGCTTCCTGCCATACATACATCACTGGGGCCAAGCTTCCTGCCATACAGGACATCACTGGGGCCAAGCTTCCTGCCATACAGGACATCACTGGAGCCAAGCTTCCTGCCATACAGTACATCACTGGGGCCAAGCTTCCTGCCATACAGGACATCACTGGGGCCAAGCTTCCTGCCATACAGTACATCACTGGGGCCAAGCTTCCTGCCACACAGGACATCCAGGACCTTTATACCAGGAGGTGTCAGAAGAAAGCCCATAAAATTGTCAAAGACTCCAGTCACCCAAGTCATAGACTGTTCTCTCTGCTACCACACGGCAAGCGGTATCGGAGCGCCTAGTCTAGGACTAAGAGGCTTCTAAACAGCTTCTATCCCCAAGCCATAAGACTGCTGAACTATTAATAAAATGACCATCCGGACTATTTACATGGACACCCCGCTTTTGTTTTCACACTGCTGCTACTCGTTGTTTATCATCTTTGCATAGTCACTTTAACCCCTACCTACATGTACAAAATACCTTGACTAACCTGTACCCCTTCACATTGACTTGGTACCGGTACCCCCTGTATATAGCCTCGTTATTGTTATTTTATTGTTACTTTCTATTTTATTTTTTACTTTAGTTAAAATTGTATCGACTCTATTTCTTGAACTGCATTGTTGGTTAAGGGCTTGTAATTAACTTAACGGGGTGAGAGACCTGCAATTCTTCATTTATTATGCGCTGTCAATGTACTAGATGGATTGTGTCCGAAAGTGCTTGATTGACTTATTTTATGTGTCACATGGTTATGCCCATTTATGTACCTCCTGTCCGGATGTTCTCACACTATGGACTGAGTGCTTATGTAACCTGAGACCTTGTTGAACTGAAAGAAGATGTGAAACAGTTGGGAAATTTGGGAATTTATGTAGTGATTGGGCCTGAGTGTGAACATTTGTAATAGTTGGGAATTTATGTAGTGATTGGGACTTTCAGTTCAACAAGGTCTCTACACATCAATCACCAGCACAGCTTTATTGCAAACACATGTTTTACCCAAAACAGCTGCACTATCAGGTTACATAAGCACTGGGAATAGATGTAATTTTGTTAAAGGAGAGGCTGTTGTGTCACTGCATGGAAGGTGTTGTTTATTCTCTCCTCAATATAATATCTCTACCTATCTCTCTCTACCTCTCTCTCTCTCTCTCTCTCTCTCTCTCTCTCTCTGTTTTCACAAGCTCCCATGTTCTCTCTCTCTCTCCTGGATGAAAGGTGTCATTTCGACCATGGGTAATCAGTTTGCGTGGCAGCAGGCATCTACAGTGGGGCAAAAAAGTATTTAGTCAGCCAATAATTGTGCAAGTTCTCCCTCTTAAAAAGATGAGAGAGGCCTGTAATTTTCATCAAAGGTACACTTCAACTATGACAGACAAAATGAGAAAACAAAATCCAGAAAATCACATTGTAAGATTTTTAATGTATTTATTTGCAAATTATGGTGGAAAATAAGTATTTGGTCACCTACAAACAAGCAAGATTTCTGGCTCTCACAGACCTGTAACTTCTTCTTTAAGAGGCTCCTCTGTCCTCCACTCGTTACCTGTATTAATGGCACCTGTTTGAACTTGTTGTCAGTATAAAAGACACCTGTCCACAACCTCAAACAGTCACACTCCAAACTCCACTATGGCCAAGACCAAAGAGCTGTCAAAGGACACCAGAAACAAAATTGTAGACCTGCACCAGGCTGGGAAGACTGAATCTGCAATAGGTAGCTTGGTTTGAAGAAATCAACTGTGGGAGCAATTATTAGGAAATGGAAGACATACAAGACCACTGATAATCTCCCCATAATCTCGATCTGGGGCTCCACACAAGATCTCACCCCTGCATACGGAGTCGGGAGAGGTGAATTTTGAGAGCAATGCGTTCTCCAAAACACAACCAAGCCAGACTGATGTGTCAGAGGAAACACCGTGCACCTGGTGACCGTGCATTGCACCCGGCCCACCACAGGAGTCACTAGTGTGTGATGGGACAAGAACATTCCTAGCGGACAAACTCTCCCCTAACCCGGACGACACTGGGCCAATTGTGCACCGCACCATGGGTCTCCCAGTTGTATTCAGCTGCGCCAGAGCCTGGACTTGAACCAGGATCTCTAGTTGGCACAGCTAGCACCGCGATGCAGTGCCTTAGACCACTGCACCACTTGGGAGGCCCTAGGACATCTTCATGTTATTTACACTCCTACCTCTTTTGTGTTGTGCTGTGTGAGTGTTGTGTTGTGTGAGTGTTGTGTTAAGTGAGTGTTGTATGAGTGTTGGGTTGTGTGAGTGTTGTGTTGTGTGAGTGTTGTTCAGTGAGTGTTGTGTTAAGTGACTGTTGTGAGTGTAGTCTACAGCCACAGCCATTACAATGAGCCTGTCCTTGACATTCCTCTAGCCTACAGCCACAGCAGTTACAATGAGCCTGTCCTTATCATTCCTCTAGCCTACAGCCACAACTGTTACAATGAGCCTGTCCTTATCATTCTTCTAGCCTACAGCCACAACTGTTACAATGAGCCTGTCCTTATCATTCTTCTAGCCTACAGCCACAACTGTTACAATGAGCCCGTCCTTATCATTCTTCTAGCCTACAGCCACAACTGTTACAATGAGCCTGTCCTTATCATTCTTTTAGACTACAGCCACAGCTGTACAATGAGCCTGTCCTTGACATTCCTCTAGCCTACAGCCACAGCAGTTACAATGAGCCTGTCCTTATCATTCTTCTAGCCTACAGCCACAGCAGTTACAATGAGCCTGTCCTTATCATTCCTCTAGCCTACAGCCACAACTGTTACAATGAGCCTGTCCTTATCATTCTTCTAGCCTACAGCCACAACTGTTACAATGAGCCCGTCCTTATCATTCTTCTAGCCTACAGCCACAACTGTTACAATGAGGCTGTCCTTATCATTCTTTTAGCCTACAGCCACAACTGTTACAATGAGCCTGTCCTTATCATTCTTCTAGCCTACAGCCACAACTGTTACAATGAGCCTGTCCTTATCATTCTTCTAGCCTACAGCCACAACTGTTACAATGAGCCTGTCCTTATCATTCTTTTAGACTACAGCCACAGCTGTACAATGAGCCTGTCCTTGACATTCCTCTAGCCTACAGCCACAACTGTTACAATGAGCTTATCCTTATAATTCCTCTAGTCTGTAGCCACAGCTATTACTATGAGCCTGTCCTCCCCATTCCTCCATCTACCAGCCTCCACTGCTGCCAAAAGCCATGATGAAGCCATATTATTATATTATTATTATATGATGGAGATGGAGCCATATATACAGATATACTATCTATGGCTTTGCTGTTCGCTACCCGAGTCTGCCGCTCATCATTCATTCACTAACACTGTCATTGTCAATCCCCGTCTAAGAGGATAATATCATCAACTTAGAACCCACGGCATAGATACAAGCCTCCATCATAATGTTATTTATCCCCGTTATACACTAGGTAACACTGATATGCCGTGTCTGCCATAATATGCTCATATTTATGTACCGCTGGATAGACGGCTGCAGATATAGATTGGCTCTGGGCTGTTCTGGCCTCAGCCTCATTGGCTTTCTCCTGTCTCAATATTAAGGCCTAGTCTATCCCGCTGTCATGGCTGTGCACTCAGAAAAGTCATATCCTTTCTATTCACAATCCTAGCTAATGGTACGTAGATATATCTGTCATCACTAAGTTAGCACTAATCATGTCTGTCTGTCTGTCTGTCTGTCTGTCTGTCTGTCTGTCTGTCTGTCTGTCTGTCTGTCTGTCTGTCTGTCTGTCTGTCTGTCTGTCTGTCTGTCTGTCTGTCTGTCTGTCTGTCTGTCTGTCTGTCTGTCTGTCTGTCTGTCTGTCTGTCTGTCTGTCTCTGTCTGTGTCTCTGTCTGTGTCTCTGTCTGTGTCTCTGTCTGTGTCTCTGTCTGTGTCTCTGTCTGTGTCTCTGTCTGTGTCTCTGTCTGTGTCTCTGTCTGTGTCTCTGTCTGTGTCTCTGTCTGTGTCTCTGTCTCTCTCTCTGTCTGTGTCTCTGTCTGTGTCTCTGTCTGTGTCTCTGTCTGTGTCTCTGTCTCTCTCTCTGTCTGTGTCTCTGTCTCTCTCTCTGTCTGTGTCTCTGTCTCTCTCTCTGTCTGTGTCTCTGTCTGTGTCTCTGTCTCTGTCTCTGTCTGTGTCTCTGTCTGTGTCTCTGTGTCTGTGTCTCTCTCTGTGTCTGTGTCTCTCTCTGTGTCTCTGTCTCTCTGTGTCTCTCTCTGTGTCTCTGTCTCTCTGTGTCTCTCTCTCTGTGTCTCTCTCTCTGTGTCTCTCTCTGTGTCTCTCTCTCTGTGTCTCTCTCTGTGTCTCTCTCTGTGTGTCTCTCTCTCTGTCTCTGTCTCTGTCTCTCTCTCTGTCTCTGTCTCTGTCTCTGTCTCTCTCTCTGTCTCTCTCTCTGTCTATGTCTCTGTCTATGTCTCTCTCTATGTCTCTCTCTATGTCTCTCTCTATGTCTCTCTCTATGTCTCTCTCTCTCTCTCTCTCTCTCTATGTCTCTCTATGTCTCTCTCTATGTCTCTCTCTATCTCTCTCTCTCTCTCTCTCTCTCTCTCTCTCTCTCTCTCTCTCTCTCCAAACACATCAATCGTCCTCTGTTTTCCTATCTCCACATTATTCTGTAAGCCTATCTGGTGAAGTCACTCCCTCTGTATCTCAATCCCTCTTTTTGTCTCATCTTCTTGCACGACTTGGCTCCGTTAAAGGAGGGTGAAGCTTTATGGGGTAGGCAATCAGAGTAGTCAATGGACGCACACACACACACATACGCACACACGCATACACACACGCATACACATGCATACACACACACACGCACACGCGCATACACACACACGCATACACACACACGCACACACACACACACACACACACACACACACACACACACACACACACACACACACACACACACACACACACACACACACACACACACACACACACACACACACACACACACACACACACACACACACACACACACACACACACACACACACACACAGAGAGACTCTTCTCTCTCGGGTCCAGCTATGAAGAGAAGATCCACTTCATTACCAGACAACAGGACCTACAGTATTCAACAACACTGTCTGCCTGTCTGTCCTGCTGCAACAATACCACCACAAAGCTGTTGGGGCTTATTTGAATTTAAAATGCCAGCTCTATCCTGAGTCGTGATCCAGGAGCCTGGGCTCATCTGAAGCTATCTGTTGCTCCTTATAGTCCTGGCATCAGAGCGTCTAATGTGATACAGGATACAAGCCAACATGCAGTTAACCCCCAGACTCACACACAGTTGTTTATCTGGGTGGCACTTTGTTTGTTTGTTTACATAAACAAGATGGTTGTTGTCCAAGTGAGACAGTGAACATGTACGGCATCCTGTCGGTTCCTCTACTGCAGACTATTTTCACATTGTTACAGCACTTTACCCAGCCATAATATAACACTTGAAATGTCTCTATTCTTTTGAAACTTTTGTTTCAAAATGTGTAACGTTTACTGTTAATTTCTTATTGTTTATTTCACTTTCTATTTCACTTGTTTTGGCAATGTAAACATACACTATATGACCGAAAGTATGTGGACACCTGCTCGTCAAACATCTCATTCCAAAATCATGGGCATTAATATGGAGTTGGTTCCCTCTTTGCTGCTATAACAGCCTCCTCTCTTCTGGGAAGGCTTTCCACTAGATGTTGGAACATTGCTGCTATAACAGCCTCCTCTCTTCTGGGAAGGCTTTCCACTAGATGTTGAAACATTGCTGCTATAACAGCCTCTTCTCTTCTAGGAAGACTTTCCAATAGATGTTGGAACATTGCTGCTATAACAGCCTCCTCTCTTCTAGGAAGACTTTCCACTACATGTTGGAACATTGCCATGGGGACTTGCTTCCATTGGGGACTTCCTTCCATTGGGGACTTCCTTCCAAGAGCATTAGTGATGTCGGCCACTGATGTTGAGTGATTAGGCCTGTGCTCCAGAGTCCAATGGCGGTGAGCTTTACGCCACTCCAGCCGACTCTTGGCATTGCGGGATGGGGACCTTAGGCTTCTGTGCGGCTGCTCGGACCATGGAAACACATTTCTTGAAGTTCCTGATGAACGGTTCTTGTGCTGATGCTGCTTCGAAGCAGTTTGGAACTCGGTAGTGAGTGTCTTTATTTGTATTTATTATGGATCCCCAAAGCAGCAGCTACTTGTCCTGGGGTCCAGCAAAATTAAGGCAGTTTATACCATTTTTAAAACATTACAATATATTCAAAGATTTCACAACACACTGTGAGCCCTCAGGCCCCTACTCCACCACTACCACATATCTACAGTACTAAACTAAATCCATGTGTGTGTATTGTGTGTGTGTGTGTGTGTGTGTGTGTGTGTGTGTGTGTGTGTGTGTGTGTGTGTGTGTGTGTGTGTGTGTGTGTGTGTGTGTGTGTGTGTGTGTGTGTGTGTGTGTGTGTGTGTGTGTGTGTGTGTGTGTGTGTGTGTGTGTGTCAATATTTGTGTTGCTTCACAGTCCCCGCTGTCCCATAAGGTTTTTTTTTCAATCTGTTTTTTGAATCTAATTTTACTGCTTGCGTCATTTACTTAATGTGTAATAAAGTTCCATGTAGTCATGGCTCTATGGAGTACTGTTCTCCTCCCATAGTCTGTTCAGGACTTTGGGACTGTGAAGAGACCTCTGATGGCACGTCTTGTGGGGTATGCGTGGGTGTCCGAGCTGTGTGCCAGTAGTTTAGAGAGACAACTTGGTGCATTCAACATGTCAATACCTCTCATAAATAAAAGTGGTGATGAAGTCAATCTCTCCTCCACTTTCAGCCAGGAGAGATTGACATGCATATTCTTAATATTAATTCTCTGAGTACATCCAAGGTCCAGCCGTGCTGCCATGTTCTGGGCCAATTGCAATTTTTCTAAGTCCTTTTTTGTGGCACCTGACCACACGACTGAACAGTAGTTCAGGTGCCACAAAACTAGGGCCTGTAGGATCCGCCATGTTGATAGAGTTGTTCAGAAAGCAGGGCATTGCTTTATCATAGACAGACTTCTCCCCATCTTAGCTACTAAATCAAATCAAATGTATTGGTCACATACACATGGTTAGTAGATGTTAATGCGAGTGTAGCGAAATGCTTGTGCTTCTTGTTCCGACAATGCAGTAATAACCAACGAGTAATCTAACCTAACAACTCCAAAACTACTACCTTATACACACAAGTGTAAAGGGATAAAGAATATGTACATAAAGATATGAATGAGTGATGGTACAGAACGGCATAGGCAAGCTGCAGTAGATGATATAGAGTACAGTATATACATATACAATGAATAATGTAGGGTAGGTAAGCATTATATTAAGTGGCATTGTTTAAAGTGGCTAGTGATATATACGCTGATTCGGTGAGCGAGTTCATTAGAACGTGCATTGAAGAAGTCGTTCCCATTGCAACGATTAAAACATTCCCAAACCAGAAACTGTGGATTGATGGCAGCATTCGTGTGAAACTGAAAGTGCGAACCACTGCTTTTAACCAGGGCAAGGTGACCGGAAACATGACCGAATACAAACAGCGTAGCTATTCCCTCCGCAAGGCAATCAAACAAGCTAAGCGTCAGTATAGAGACAAAGTATTATTGTATCAACATGTTTTGACCATGACAGTTTACAATCCAGGGTTACTCCAAGCATTTACATTTACATTTAAGTCATTTAGCAGACGCTCTTATCCAGAGCGACTTACAAATTGGTGCATTCACCTTATGACATCCAGTGGAACAGTCACTTTACAATAGTGCATCTAAATCTTAAAGGGGGGGGGTGAGAAGGATTACTTATCCTATCCTAGGTATTCCTTAAAGAGGTGGGGTTTCAGGTGTCTCCGGAAGGTGGTGATTGACTCCGCTGTCCTGGCGTCGTGAGGGAGTTTGTTCCACCATTGGGGGGCCAGAGCAGCGAACAGTTTTGACTGGGCTGAGCGGGAACTGTACTTCCTCAGTGGTAGGGATGCGAGCAGGCCAGAGGTGGATGAACGCAGTGCCCTTGTTTGGGTGTAGGGCCTGATCAGAGCCTGGAGGTACTGAGGTGCCGTTCCCCTCACAGCTCCGTAGGCAAGCACCATGGTCTTGTAGCGGATGCGAGCTTCAACTGGAAGCCAGTGGAGAGAGCGGAGGAGCGGGGTGATGTGAGAGAACTTGGGAAGGTTGAACACCAGACGGGCTGCGGCGTTCTGGATGAGTGGTAGGGGTTTAATGGCACAGGCAGGGAGCCCAGCCAACAGCGAGTTGCAGTAATCCAGACGGGAGATGACAAGTGCCTGGATTAGGACCTGCGCCGCTTCCTGTGTGAGGCAGGGTCGTACTCTGCGGATGTTGTACAGCATGAACCTACAGGAACGGGCCACCGCCTTGATGTTAGTTGAGAACGACAGGGTGTTGTCCAGGATCACGCCAAGGTTCTTAGAGCTCTGGGAGGAGGACACAATGGAGTTGTCAACCGTGATGGCGAGATCATGGAATGGGCAGTCCTTCCCCGGGAGGAAGAGCAGCTCCGTCTTGCCGAGGTTCAGCTTGAGGTGGTGATCCGTCATCCACACTGATATGTCTGCCAGACATGCAGAGATGCGATTCGCCACCTGGTCATCAGAAGGGGGAAAGGAGAAGATTAATTGTGTGTCGTCTGCATAGCAATGATAGGAGAGACCATGTGAGGTTATGACAGAGCCAAGTGACTTGGTGTATAGCGAGAATAGGAGAGGGCCTAGAACAGAGCCCTGGGGGACACCAGTGGTGAGAGCGCGTGGTGAGGAGACAGATTCTCGCCACGCCACCTGGTAGGAGCGACCTGTCAGGTAGGATGCAATCCAAGCGTGGGCCGCGCCGGAGATGCCCAACTCGGAGAGGGTGGAGAGGAGGATCTGATGGTTCACAGTATCGAAGGCAGCCGATAGGTCTAGAAGGATGAGAGCAGAGGAGAGAGAGTTAGCTTTAGCGGTGCGGAGCGCCTCCGTGATACAGAGAAGAGCAGTCTCAGTTGAATGACTAGTCTTGAAACCTGACTGGTTTGGATCAAGAAGGTCATTCTGAGAGAGCTAGCGGGAGAGCTGGCCAAGGACGGCACGTTCAAGAGTATTGGAGAGAAAAGAAAGAAGGGATACTGGTCTGTAGTTGTTGACATCGGAGGGATCGAGTGTAGGTTTTTTCAGAAGGGGTGTAACTCTCGCTCTCTTGAAGACGGAAGGGATGTAGCCAGCGGTCAGGGATGAGTTGATGAGCGAGGTGAGGTAAGGGAGAAGGTCTCCGGAAATGATCTGGAGAAGAGAGGAGGGGATAGGGTCAAGCGGGCAGGTTGTTGGGCGGCCGGCCGTCACAAGACGCGAGATTTCATCTGGAGAGAGAGGGGAGAAAGAGGTCAGAGCACAGGGTAGGGCAGTACCAGCGGTGTCGTTTGACTTAGCAAACGAGAATCGGATGTCGTCGACCTTCTTTTCAAAATGGTTGACGAAGTCATCTGCAGAGAGGGAGGAGGGGGGGGGGATTCAGGAGGGAGGAGAAGGTGGCAAAGAGCTTCCTAGGGTTAGAGGCAGAAGCTTGGAATTGAGAGTGGTAGAAAGTGGCTTTAGCAGCAGAGACAGAAGAGGAAAATGTAGAGAGGAGGGAGCGAAAGGATGCCAGGTCCGCAGGGAGGCGAGTTTTCCTCCATTTCCGCTCGGCTGCCCGGAGCCCTGTTCTGTGAGCTCGCAATGAGTCGTCGAGCCACGGAGCGGGAGGGGAGGACCGAGCCGGCCTGGAGGATAGGGGGCATAGAGAGTCAAAAGATGCAGAAAGGGAGGAGAGGAGGGTTGAGGAGGCAGAATCAGGAGATAGGTTGGAGAAGGTTTGAGCAGAGGGAAGAGATGATAGGATGGAAGAGGAGAGAGTAGCGGGGGAGAGAGAGCGAAGGTTGGGACGGTGCGATACCGTCCGAGTAGGGGCAGTGTGGGAAGTGTTGGATGAGAGCGAGAGGGAAAATGATACAAGGTAGTGGTCGGAGACTTGGAGGGGAGTTGCAATGAGGTTAGTGGAAGAACAGCATCTAGTAAAGATGAGGTCGAGCGTATTGCCTGCCTTGTGAGTAGGGGGGAAGGTGAGAGGGTGAGGTCAAAAGAGGAGAGGAGTGGAAAGGAGGCAGAGAGGAATGAGTCAAAGGTAGACGTGGGGAGGTTAAAGTCACCCAGAACTGTGAGAGGTGAGCCGTCCTCAGGAAAGGAGCTTATCAAGGCATCAAGCTCGTTGATGAACTCTCCGAGGGAACCTGGAGGGCGATAAATGATAAGGATGTTAAGCTTGAAAGGGCTGGTAACTGTGACAGCATGGAATTCAAAGGAGGCGATAGACAGATGGGTAAGGGGAGAAAGAGAGAATGACCACTTGGGAGAGATGAGGATCCCGGTGCCACCACCCCGCTGACCAAAAGCTCTCGGGGTGTGCGAGAGCACGTGGGCGGACGAAGAGAGAGCAGTAGGAGTAGCAGTGTTGTCTGTGGTGATCCATGTTTCCGTCAGTGCCAAGAAGTCGAGGGACTGGAGGGAGGCATAGGCTGAGATGAACTCTGCCTTGTCGGCCGCAGATCGGCAGTTCCAAGCAGTTTAGTAATCTCAAATTTCTCAATTTCCACATTATTTACTGCAAGATTTAGTTGAGGTTTAGGATTTAGTGAGTGTTTTGTTTCAAATACAATGCTTTTAGTTTTATAAATATTTAGGGCTAACTTATTCCTTGCCAACCACTCTGAAACTAACTGCAGCTCTTTGTTGAGTGTTGAAGTCATTTCAGTCGCTTTAGTAGCTGACGTGTATAGTGTTGAGTCATCCGCATACATTGGCACTCTGGCTTTACTCAAAGTCAGTGGCATGTCGTTAGTAAAAAGAAATAAAAGCAAGGTGCCTAAACAGCTGCCCTGGGGAATTCCTGAATCTAACAGCATTATATTTGAGAGGCTTCCCATTAAAGAACACCCTCTGTGTTCTGTTAGACAAGTAACTCTTTATCCACATAATAGCAGGGGGTGTAAAGCCATAACATATACGTTTTTCCAGCAGCAGACTATGATCGATAATGTCAAAAGCTGCACTGAAGTCTAACAAGAAAGCCCCCACAATAATTGTATCATCAATTTCTCTCAGCCAATCATCAGTCATTTGTGTAAGTGCTGTGCTTGTTGATTTTCCTTCCCTATAAGCATGCTGAAATTCTGTTGTCAGTTTGTTTACTGTGAAATAGCATTGTA
>NC_060173.1:11508949-11528949 GCF_021184085.1 Oncorhynchus gorbuscha
ACACACACACACAGGCAGGATCAGGGAAAGTAATCAGCGTCTCAGGAACATTTTGCCTGATTGGTTATTCATGACCTCGTCTTGCATTGTTTTTCTGTCTCATGGAGCTCTGTGATGCCTGTCTTTTTTAATGACTAATTGAGGCTAATTATCTGTGTGTGTGTGTGTGTGCGTGCGTGCTTGCGTGTATGCAGGTGAAATGAGGCATTTCCATCAAAGATCTCTCTGGGTTTAGCTCGCTAACTGCTTGTCTTGTTCTCCGGCTGATAATGATGACAACTGAAAGGGTTTTGGGTAAACACATGTTCATTTCCAATTTAATATTTAGCTTCTGCAAATAATGTATCCAATGGGAGATGCTGCTGCATATACAGTGCCTTCGGAAAGTATTCAGACCCCTTGACTTTTTCCACATTTTGTTAGGTTACAGCCTTATTGTAATATTCATTCAATTGTTTTTTTCCCTCCACCAATCTACACACGATACCCCATAATGGCAGAGCAAAAACTGTTTTTTACCAATTTTTGCTCATTTATTACAAATAAAAAATCTGAAAAATCATATTTGCTTAAGTATTCAGACCCTTTACTCAGTACTTTGTTGAAGAACCTTTTGGCAGCGATTACAGCCTTGAGTCTTCTTGGGTATGACGCTACAAATCAAATCAAATGTATTTATATAGCCCTTCGTACATCAGCTGATATCTCAAAGTGCTGTACAGAAACCCAGCCTAAAACCCCAAACAGCAAGCAATGCAGGTGTAGATGCACAGTGGCTAGGAAAAACTCCCTAGAAAGGCCAAAACCTAGGAAGAAACCTAGAGAGGAACCAGGCTATGTGGGGTGGCCAGTCCTCTTCTGGCTGTGCCAGGTGGAGATTATAACAGAACATGGCCAAGATGTTCAAATGACCAGCATGGTCGAATAATAATAAGGCAGAACAGTTGAAACTGGAGCAGCAGCACGGTCAGGTGGACTGGGGACAGCAAGGAGTCATCATGTCAGGTAGTCCTGGGGCATGGTCCTAGGGCTCAGGTCCTCCGAGAGAGAGAAAGAAAGAGAGAATTAGAGAGAGCATATGTCGGGTGGCCAGTCCTCTTCTGGTTGTGCCGGGTGGAGATTATAACAGAACATGGCCAAGATGTTCAAATGTTCATAAATGACCAGCATGGTCGAATAATAATAAGGCAGAACAGTTGAAACTGGAGCAGCAGCACGGCCAGGTGGACTGGGGACAGCAAGGCGTCATCATGTCAGGTAGTCCTGGGTCAAATAATAATAATCACAGGCAGAACAGTTGAAACTGGAGCAGCAGCTGGGGACTGGGGACAGCAAGGAGTCATCATGCCAGGTAGTTCTGAGCCATGGTCCTAGGGCTCAGGTCCTCCGAGAGAGAGAAAGAAAGAGAGAAAGAGAGAATTAGAGAGAGCATACTTAAATTCACACAGGACACCGGATAGGACAGGAGAAGTACTCCAGATATAACAAAACTGACCCTAGCCCCCCCACACATAAACTACTGCAGCATAAATACTGGAGGCTGAGACAGGAGGGTTTAGGAGACACTGTGGGCCCATCCGATGATACCCCCGGACAGGGCCAAACAGGAAGGATATAACCCCACCCACTTTGCCAAAGCACAGCCCCCACACCACTAGAGGGATATCTTCAACCACCAACTTACCATCCTGAGACGAGGCCGAGTATAGCCCACAAAGATCTCCGCCACGGCACAACCCGAGGGGGGGCGCCAACCCAGACAGGAAGATCACATCAGTGACTCAACCCACTCAAGTGACGCACCCCTCCTAGGGAAGGCATGGAAGAACACCAGTAAGCCAGTGACTCAGCCCCTGTAATAGGGTTAGAGGCAGAGAATCCCAGTGGAAAGAGGGGAACCGGCCAGGCAGAGACAGCAAGGGTGGGTCGTTGCTCCAGAGCCTTTCCGTTCACCTTCACACTCCTGGGCCAGACTACACTCAATCATATGACCCGCTGAAGAGATTAGTCTTCAGTAGAGACTTAAAGGTTGAGACCAAGTTTGCGTCTCTCACATGGGTAGGCAGACCATTCCATAAAAATGTAGCTCTATAGGAGAAAGCCCTGCCTCCAGCTGTGTGCTTAGAAATTCTAGGGACAATTAGGAGGCCTGCATCTTGTGACCGTAGCGTATGTGTAGGTATGTACGGCAGGACCAAATCAGAGAGATAGGAGGTAGGAGCAAGCCCATGTAATGCTTTGTAGGTTAGCAGTAAAACCTTGAAATCAGCCCTTGTCTTAACAGGAAGCCAGTGTAGTGAGGCTAGCTCTGGAGTAATATGATCACAGTTTTTGGTTCTTTTCAGGATTCTAGCAGCCGTATTTAGCACTAACTTGAGTTTATTTAGTGCTTTATCCAGGTAGCCGGAAAGTAGAGCATTGCAGATGTCTAACCTAGAAGTAACAAAAGCATGGATACATTTTTCTGCATCATTTTTGGACAAAAAGTTTCTGATTTTTGCAATGTTATGTAGATGGAAAAAAGCTGTCCTTGAAACAGTCTTGATATGTCCGTCAAAAGAGCGATCAGGGTCCAGAGTAATGCCGAGGTCCTTCACAGTTTTATTTGAGACGACTGTACAACCATTAAAATTAATTGTCAGATTCAAAAGAAGATCTCTTTGTTTCTTGGGACCTAGAACAAGCATCTCTGTTTAAAAGTAGAAAGTTTGCAGCCATCCACATACTTATGTCTGAAACACAGGCTTCTAGCGAGGGCAATTTTGGGGCTTCACCATGTTTTATTGAAATGTACAGCTGTGTGTCATCTGCACAGCAGTGAAAGTTAACATTATGTTTTCGAATGACATCCCCAAGAGGTAAAATATATAGTGAAAACAATAGTGGTCCTAAAACGGAACCTTGAGGAACACCGAAATGTACAGTTGATTTGTCAGAGGACAAACCATTCACAGAGACAAACTGATATCTTTACGACAGATAAGATCTAAACCAGGCCAGAACTTGTCCGTGTAGACCAATTTGGGTTTCCAATCTCTCCAAAAGAATGTGGTGAAAGACATTACAAACGTCATATTATATATATACAGTCTCTCTCTCTCTCTCCTCAGACGATGCTACAGGTAATGTGCCGGTGTGTGTGTTACGATGATGTCATCGTACATCAGCTGTTTGTCTGTACAGAAACCCAGCCTAAAACCCCAAACAGCAAACAATGCAGGTGCTAGCACGGTGGCGAAAAACTCCCTAGAAAGGCCAAAACCTAGGAAGAAACCTAGAGAGGAACCGGGCTATGTGGGGTGGCCAGTCCTCTTCTGGCTCCGGGTAGAGATTATAACAGAACATGACCAAGATGTTCAAATGTTCATAAATGACCAGCATGGTCAAATAATAATAAGCAGAACAGTTGAAACTGGAGCAGCAGCACAGTCAGATGGACTGGGACAGCAAGGAGCCATCATGTCAGGTAGTCCTGGGGCACGGTCCTAGGGCTCAGGTCCTCCATTAGAGAGAGCTGGCCAGTCCTCTTCTGGCTGTGCCAGGTGGAGATTATAACAGAACGTGGCCAAGATGTTCAAATGTTCATAAATGACCTGTAAGGCAGAACAGTTGAAACTCATGGCCAGGTGGACTGAGTCCTCATGTCAGGTAGTCCTGGGACATGGTCCTAGGGCCCAGGCCAGTTGAAACCCAGCATGGCCAGGTGGACTGGGGACAGCAAGGAGTCATCATGTCAGGTAGTCCTGGGGCATGGTTCTAGGGCTCAGGTCCTCCGAGAGAGAGAAAGAAAGAGAGAAGGAGAGAATTAGAGAACGCACACTTAGATTTACACAGGACACCGAATAGGACAGGAGAAGTACTCCAGATAAACAAACTGACCCTAGCCCCGACACATAAACTACTGCAGCATAAATACTGGAGGCTGAGACAGGAGGGGTCAGGAGACACTGTGGCCCCATCCGAGGACACCCCCGGACAGGGCCAAACAGGAAGGATATAACCCCACCCACTTTGCCAAAGCACAGCCCCCACACCACTAGAGGGAAATCTTCAACCACCAACTTACCATCCTGAGACAAGGCCGAGTATAGCCCACAAAGATCTCCGACACTACAACCCCCAGGCCGACCACCAGTGAATCAACCCACCCAGGTGACGCATCCCTAAGAGCCCCCACCTCAGCTGTGCTGTGTTGTGCTAGCCTTTCCGTTCACCTTCCCACTCCTGGGCCAGACTACACTCAATCATATGACCCACTGAAGAGATGAGTCTTCAGTAAAGACTTAAAGGTTGAGACCGAGTTTGCGTCTCTGACATGGGTAGGCAGACCCCATAAAAATGGAGCCTAGGAGAAAGCCCTGCCTCCAGCTGTTTGTTGTAGGGACAATTAGGATGTTCCTCATCTCAGAGAGGTAGGTAGGAGCAAGCCCATGTAATGCTTTGTAGGTTAGCAGTAAAACCTGAAATCAGCCCCCAGGAAGCCAGGCTAGCCTGGAGTAATATGATCAAATTTTTTGGTTCTAGTCCCACCTGCTGAAGTTTATTTAGTGCTTTATGTAGCCGGAAAATAGAGCATTGTAGTCTAACCTAGAAGTGACAAAAGCATGGATTAATTTTTCTGCATCATTTTTGGACAGAAAGTTTCTGATTTTTGCAATGTTACGTAGATGGAAAAAAGCTGTCCTCGAAATGGTCTTGATATGTTCTTCAAAAGAGAGATCAGGGTCACCGAGGTCCTTCACAGTTTTATTTGAGACGACTGTACAACCATTAAGATTAATTGTCAGATTCAACAGAAGATCTCTTTGTTTCTTGGGACCTAGAACAAGCATCTCCCGAGTTTAATAGTAGAAAGTTTGCAGCCATCCACTTCCTTATGTCCCACCTGCTGTGCTGTTTGTAAACCGTTAGGTGCTAACTATGTCTCTCTCCTCAGACGATGCTACAGGTTACGGGCCGGTGTTTGAGGATCAGCCAGTCGACACCATCTACCCCGAGGAGTCACCTGAGGCCAAAATCACCATGAGCTGTCGAGCACGAGCCAACCCACCTGCCACATACACGTAACAGTCCTCCTCTCACCCCTAAACCCCACCTGCTGTGCTGTGTTGTACTATGTTCCTCGTCTCTCACCGTCTCTCCCCCCCCCCCCCAACACTCCCTAAACCCCACCTGCTGTGCTGTGTTGTACTATGTTCCTCATCTCTCACCGTCTCTCACCCCCCCAACACTCCCTAAACCCCACCTGCTGTGCTGTGTTGTACTATGTTCCTCATCTCTCACCGTCTCTCACCCCCCCCAACACTCCCTAAACCCCACCTGCTGTGCTGTGTTGTACTATGTTCCTCGTCTCTCACCGTCTCTACCCCCCAACACTCCCTAAACCCCACCTGCTGTGCTGTGTTGTACTATGTTCCTCGTCTCTCACCCACAAAACCCCACCTGCTGTGCTGTGTTGTACAGTATGTCAATCTGTACTCTGCATGCAGCGGTAGGAGAAGTACCCAATTGTCATACTTGAGTAAAAGTAAAGATACCTTAACAATAGAAAATTATTAAAGTAAAAGTGAAAGTCACCCTGTAAAATATTACTTAAGTAAAAGTCCCAAAGTATTTTGTTTAAATTATACATAAGTATCAAACATAAAAATATGAATAATTTCAAATTCCTTATATTAAGCAAAACGGACGACACCATTTTTTTAACAGATAGCCAGGGGCACGCTCCAACACTCATAATTTACAAACAAATCATGTGTGTTTAGAGGCAGTAGGGTTGACCATGGATGTTCTCTTGAGAAGTGTGTGAATTGAACCTTTTTCAAGTCCTGATAAGCAATGAAAATGTTTACATTTGGGTGTCAGTGAAAATGAATGGAGTAAAAAGTACATCATTTTCTTTAGGAATGTATCAAAGTAAAAGTAAAAGTTGTAATTTGTTTTGAACTGTAATGTGGCCGTTTAGAGAACCTCCTTTGGCCCAAGAGCACATGTCCGTGTCCCCTCCTCTCTCCTCAGGTGGAGATTAAACAACAGGAATATAGACCAGGATGAAGACAACCACTACACTTTAGTGGGAGGCAACCTGGTTATCTCTAACCCCATCAAGAACAAACACGTTGGGAAGTACACCTGTAAGGCCACCAACGACTACGGCACTGTGGTCAGCAGAGAGGCCGCTGTCCAGTTTGGATGTGAGTGGAGTGGATTGGACGGGATTGGATGGGATCCCCATCCCCATTGTTACGTAACACATTATCATTGGCAGGAAGGATGAAATGACTTTTTTAGAGCTGCCCCTTAGGCTAGGCTAAACTGTCATGACTATGTGAGTGGAGCTGTGATTGAGAGGCAGCAGTGGCGCATCATAACAGCTGTGGAAATGGAATTTGAATGGTCAAACTTTGTAGAGGGTAGCATGACATGAAATCACTTCTGCTGAATCGATAGTAAGTTCACTTTGAAAGATGACAGTTGCAAATTTCAAGCCTGCCAACTAGTTAAACACAGGTCCTGGTTTTGAAGTGGTTTTGAGAAAGAGGTTACAGGGTTTAAGAGTATTTGGAGGATCAGTGTTCTTACATAATTGAGGCGAGGGAGAGTGTGACAGTGGATTATCCAGGCTTGTTATAATGAATCTGAACTCTCTCTGTCTTCCTCTCCCTACTCTCCCCCGTCACTCTCTCCCTCGCCTTCTCTATCCCCCCCGCCCTCTCTCTGTCCCTCCTCTCTTTCTCCAAGACCTGGACTTCTTCTCCTCTGAGGAGAGAGAGGCGGTGTATGTGAAGGAGGGCCAGGGAGCAGTGCTGCTCTGCGCTCCTCCCCCACACTACCCAGGTAAGTGCTAGGCTAAGCTAATGGCTAATTTTATAATACTAGGTAATTGTTATGGCTAATGCTAATGCTAGACACATTTGGTGTCAAATGTATCTTACAATGTCTTGAATAGTGTCTACGTCATGTCTCAAAGTGTCTCAACACATCTCAACTGAAGTCTGAAAATGTGTGAGACATGGCTGGGTATAGTGTAGGATGAACTTCAGTGTCCTGAGGGGAAGATTCAAACGATACATTACACATTCAACATAATACACACATTGCACGTTACCCATCATACACATTGCGCACTTTTCATATAGTCTTTTAGATAATACATATTGCACATTTGATGGACATGGGAATGAAGGAGTGCTTAAAACCTCTTAGGGCTGCAATCCCGTTAACGGGATCGATATGACAACAGCCAGTGAAAGTGCAGGGTGCCAAATTCAAAACAACAGAAATCTCATAATTAAAATTCCTCAAACATACATGTATCTTATACCGTTTTCAAGGTAATCTTGTTGTTAATCCCACCACAGTGTTCGATTCCAAATAGGCTTTACAGTGACAGCACCACAAACGATTATGTTAGGTCACCACCAACTCACAGAAAAACAGCCAAAGATAGGAGTCACAAAGAGCACAAATAGAGATACAATTAATCACTAACCTTTGATGATCTTCATCAGATGACACTCATAGGACTTCATGTTACACAATACATGTATGTTTTGTTTGATAAAGTTCATATTTATATAAATAAAATCTGATTTTACATTGGCGCGTTACGTTCACTAGTTCAAATCAAATCAAATCGAATTTTATTTGTCACATACACATGGTTAGCAGATGTTAATGCGAGTGTAGCGAAATGCTTGTGCTTCTAGTTCCGACAATGCAGTGATAACCAACAAGTAATCTAACTAACAATTCCAAAACTACTGTCTTATACACAGTGTAAGGGGATAAAGAATATGTATATATATATATATATATATATATATATAATATAATATAATATAATATAATATAATAATAATCATAATAATAATATAATAATATATATATATATGAATGAGTGATGGTACAGAGCAGCATACAGTAGATGGTAGCGAGTACAGTATATACATATGAGATGAGTATGTAGACAAAGTAAACAAAGTGGCATAGTTAAAGTGGCTAGTGATACATGTATTACATAAGGATGCAGTCGATGATATAGAGTACAGTATATACGTATGCATATGAGATGAATAATGTAGGGTAAGTAACATTATATAAGGTAGCATTGTTTAAAGTGGCTAGTGATATATTTACATAATTTCCCATCAATTCCCATTATTAAAGTGGCTGGAGTTGGGTCAGTGTCAATGACAGTGTGTTGGCAGCAGCCACTCAATGTTAGTGGTGGCTGTTTAACAGTCTGATGGCCTTGAGATAGAAGCTGTTTTTCAGTCTCTCGGCCACAGCTTTGATGCACCTGTACTGATCTCGCCTTCTGGATGATAGCGGGGTGAAGAGGCAGTGGCTCGGGTGGTTGATGTCCTTGATGATCTTTATGGCCTTCCTGTAACATCGGGTGGTGTAGGTGTCCTGGAGGGCAGGTAGTTTGCCCCCGGTGATGCGTTGTGCAGACCTCACTACCCTCTGGAGAGCCTTACGGTTGAGGGCGGAGCAGTTGCCGTACCAGGCGGTGATACAGCCCACCAGGATGCTCTCGATTGTGCATCTGTAGAAGTTTGTGAGTGCTTTTGGTGACAAGCCGAATTTCTTCAGCCTCCTGAGGTTGAAGAGGCGCTGCTGCGCCTTCTTCACGACGCTGTCAGTGTGAGTGGACCAATTCAGTTTGTCTGTGATGTGTATGCCGAGGAACTTAAAACTAGCTACCCTCTCCACTACTGTTCCATCGATGTGGATAGGGGGGGTGTTCCCTCTGCTGTTTCCTGAAGTCCACAATCATCTCCTTAGTTTTGTTGACGTTGAGTGTGAGGTTATTTTCCTGACACCACACTCCGAGGGCCCTGGATGTTTTGCATAGCCACATCATTCAACAGAAATACTCATCATAAATGTAGATGAAAATACAAGTTATACACATGGAATTATAGATATACCTCTCCTTAATGCAACCGCTGTGTCAGATTTCAAACAAACCTTACGGAAAAAGCAAACCATGCAATAATCTGAGACGGTGCTCAGAAAAAAAGTGTTTTATCCGCCATGTTGGAGTCAACAGAAATCAGAAATAACATTATAAATATTCCCTTACCTTCATCAGAATGCAATAATAAACAATAAATGTTTGATTTGTTCGATAATGTCCATTATTTATGTCCAAGTAGCTACTTTTGTTAGGGCTTAGGTACACAAATCAAAGAGCTTGTCGGACAAAAACTTCAAAAAGTTATATTACAGGTCTTAGAAACATTACAAACTAAGTATACAATCAAGCTTTAGGATGTTTTTTATCATAAATCTTCAATACCGTTCCAACCTGAGAATTCCTTTGTCTGTAGAGAAGCAATGGAACGCAGGTCGCTATCATGGGAATTGCGCGTGACCAGCCCTTGGCTCTCTGCCAGACACCTGGCTCATTCAGCTCCCATTCAGCCGAACAACACAGTAGAAGCCTCATTCAAGTTTCTAAAGACGGTTGGCATCTAGTGGAAGCCCTAGGAAGTGCAACTTCATCCATATCCCATTGTGTATTCAATAGGGGCTGGGTTGAAAATCGACCAACCTCAGATTTCCCACTTCCTGTTTGGATTTCTTCTCAGGTTTTTGCCTGCCATATGAGTTCTGTTATACTCACAGACATGACATCATTCAAACAGTTTTAGAAACTTCAGAGTGTTTTCTATCCAATACTACTAATACTATGCATATATTAGCAACTGGGACTGAGGAGCAGGCCGTTTACTCTGGGCACCTTTCATCCAAGCTACTCAATACTGCCCCTACAGCCATAAGAAGTTAAACCTGTTTAGGGGACCCTATACAGTCTGTCTGAGGGGAGGTGGGACCCTATAGTGTCTGTCTGAGGGGAGGTGGGACCCTATAGTGTCTGTCTGAGGGCATGAGGGATCCTATAGTGTCTGTCTGAGGGGAGGTGGGACCCTATAGTGTCTGTTTGAGGGTAGGAGGGATCCTATAGTGTCTGTCTGATGAGAGGAGGGACCCTATAGTGTCTGAGGGGAGGAGGGACCCTATAGTGTCTGAAGGGAGGAAGGACCCTACGGAGTCTGAGGGGAGGAGGGACCCTATAGTGTCTGTCTGAGGGGAGGAGGGACCCTATAGTGTCTGTCTGAGGGGAGGAGGGACCCTATAGTGTCTGTCTGAGGGGAGGAGGGACCCTATAGTGTCTGTCTGAGGGGAGGAGGGACCCTATAGTGTCTGTCTGAGGGGAGGAGGGACCCTATAGTGTCTGTCTGAGGGGAGGAGGGACCCTATAGTGTCTGAAGGGAGGAGGGACCCAATAGTGTCTGAGGGGAGGAGGGACCCTATAGTGTCTGAAGGGAGGAGGGACCCAATAGTGTCTGAGGGGAGGAGGGACCCTACAGAGTCTGAGGGGAGGAGGGACCCTATAGTATCTGTCTGAGGGGAGGAGGGACCCTATAGAGTCTGTCTGAGGGGAGGAGGGACCCTATAGAGTCTGTCTGAGGGGAGGAGGGACCCTATAGTGTCTGAGGAGAGGAGGGACCCTATAGTGTCTGAGGAGAGGAGGGACCCTATAGTGTCTGAGGAGAGGAGGGACCCTATAGTGTCTGAGGAGAGGAGGGACCCTATAGTGTCTGAGGAGAGGAGGGACCCTATAGTGTCTGAGGAGAGGAGGGACCCTATAGTGTCTGAGGAGAGGAGGGACCCTATAGTGTCTGAGGGGAGGAGGGACCCTATAGTGTCTGAGGGGAGGAGGGACCCTATAGTGTCTGAGGGGAGGAGGGACCCTATAGTGTCTGTCTGAGGGGAGGAGGGACCCTATAGTGTCTGAGGGGAGGAGGGACCCTATAGTGTCTGAGGGGAGGAGGGACCCTATAGTGTCTGAAGGAGGAGGGACCCAATAGTGTCTGAGGAGAGGTGTTAATACTCAGAGTAGAGTACATGGGCGGGGTCTGAAATAATTTTCTGTGCTTATCTTTTCCACGGTCTGTTTAAAAAAATCATTTGCAGTGATTCTTGTGTCTGTAGGAATGTTATGGTCTGTAGCATTGCATCTATTACATGTGTCTCTATGGTAGTATCATATCCAAACCTAACAGTATGTTAAGACTCGGGCCATCATCCCAGATAGTCATAGCAGTGAAAATCAGTGAAAGTGTGCCACCTGCTGGTACATGGCTGTAATACTCCTCAATGATATAGGCTCTAACGCTGACTCTGACACATCATATTGTATTGCATATTGTTTTATGTCTCTTTATAGTGTCGCTCTGTATTTTTCGTCAATGGTACTTTACACTGATCCGTTCAGGTTTTCCTCTCTGACTCGTGTCAAAGCCATATTTGGGTCTCCTTTGGAACTGTCTAATTCTTCCTCTTTGATCATTGTTAAACAAACCTATTTGGTATCAAACGGGAGCTCCACCAGAATACTCTACAGCAGATATTCATATTCATGTTATGCAAATTAATCCAGCCAAAGCAATCTGTGAAACCATGGTAACGTCTTTCAGCTGCCTCCGCGGGTACAGACAGACAGACAGACAGACAGACAGACAGACAGACAGACAGACAGACAGACAGACAGACAGACAGACAGACAGACAGACAGACAGACAGACAGACAGACAGACAGACAGACAGACAGACAGACAGACAGACAGACAGACAGACAGACAGACAGACAGACAGACAGACAGACAGACAGACACTTCTGTATGTGTAATGTTTACTGTTCATTTTTGTTGTTTTTCACCTTATATATTCACTTTGTATGTTGTCTACCTCACTTGCTTTGGCAATGTTAACACATGTTTCCCATGCCAATAAAGCCCTTGAATTGAATTGACAGAGAGAGAGAGAGACAGAGAGAGAGACAGAGAGAGAGAGACAGAGACAGGAGAGAGAGTCTGTATGTGTAATGTTTACTGTTCATTTTTGTTGTTTTTCACCTAATAACCTTTACATACTACTGTTCTGAGTCAACCCCAGCCAAACACAGCTGTACTGATGGCCTGGTTATGTAGCCACCGTAGTTGGTGGAAAGGAAATATCAACCCCAGCCAAACACAGCTGTACTGATGGCCTGGTTATGTAGCCACCGTAATTGGTGGAAAGGAAAATATATATGCTATGGTTAGAATGATGTGTACTATAGGCTAATATCCTTGGTCAGGATGGTGTGAAACCGGTGAAAGAGCCACAGCTCCTCAGCCTTCTTCCTGACTCCACCTCATATTGACTCACTACCCTCTTCCTCCATGACTGATAGCTTGAGGGTTGTATATGTTGTCTCTGTAGACGAGCTGTCATTCCGCTGGATTCTGAATGAGTTCCCCGTCTTCATCCCTCTGGATAAACGTCGCTTCATCTCTCAGACTACGGGGAACCTCTTCATCTCTAAGGTAAGCTTCTAACTTGACTTGTCTTTGGTTGTGTCCCAAATCACATCCTATCCCCTATCTGCAATGTCGTGGGGCATTTTCAAACAGTACATTTATATTTTCCAACCGGGTTATACATTTGGGTGAGGTTTTATTCTCGCCTGAGTAGCCTCGTTTCACTGCCAAAAATCAAATTTAAAATGTTATAAAATCTAGTGTTTTAATGTCAAATAAAGGTAGCCTAGTCATATAATTAACATCCAATCACATTAACCGTTACTCTCTCGCGGGAAACCTTCACTCTTGCGCAGACATTTAGAAACGAAACATGACAATTTGAAAAATAAGCCACAGGAGTTTTTGAGTGAGATTAAAGTGTAATGGGTCCTATGTGTAGCTGGTGTAGAGAGTCAGGCGCAGGACAGCAGATATGAGTAATCAACATACTTTTACTCAAAAAATGTCCAATATACAAAGAAACAAATACACGCACACCATGACAGACTGAAAATACAACAAACAATCACCTTGGGGGAACAGAGGGTTAAATAATGAAAAAATAATTGTGGGATTGAAATCAGGTGGGTAAAACAAAGACGAAACAAATGGAAAATGAGAAGTGGATTGGCGATGGCTAGAAGGCCTGTGACGTCGATCTCCGATCGTCGCCAAACAAGGAGAGGGACCGACTTCGGTGGAAGTCGTGACAGTACCCCCCTTGACGGTGGCTCCAGCAGCGCGCCGACACTGACCACAGGGAAGACCCGGAGGACGAGGCGCAGGGCGATCCGGATGAGACGATGGAACTCCCGCAGCCATGAAGGGTCCAAGACGTCCTCCACCGGCACCCAGCATCTCTCCTCCGGACCGCACCCCTCCCATTCCACGAGGTACTGAAGGCCCCTCGCCCGACGCCTTGAGTCCAGGATAGCTCGAACAGCATACGCCGGGGCCCCCTCGATGTCCAGAGGGGGGAGCTTATCTCAGCTTCCTGGAGTGTACCAGCCACCACTGGCCTGAGGAGAGACACATGGAACGAGGGATTAATATAATAATCTGGGGGAAGCTGTAACCTGTAGCATACCTTATTCAGTCTCCTCAGGACTTTGAATGGCCCCACAAACCGCGTACCCAGCTTCCGGCAGGTTTCAGAGGCAGGTTTTGGGTCGAGAGCCAGACCCGGTCCCCCGGTGCGAGATGCTAGTGGAGGAGTGGCGGATCTCTGCCCAGGGGGCCATCTCTGCCCAAGGGATGAACGCCGCCCACTCCCCCGGCCGGTCCTGGCAATATGACCGCAGAAACCTACCCACATCCTGGTTGACCCCCAGACGTTCCATGAACGCTCTCCAGACCCTGGACGTGAACTGGGGATCCCAATCAGAGACTATGTCCTCGGGCACCCTGTAGTGCCGAAAGACATGAGTGAACAGGGCCTCCGCAGTCTGTAGAGCCGTAGGGAGACCGGATAAAGGGAGGAGACGGCAGGACTTAGAAAACCGATCCACAACGACCAGGATCGTGGTGTTGCCCTGTGAGGGAGGCAGATGCATCAGGAATTCCACCGACAGGTGCGACCACGGCCGTTGTGTAACGGGTAGGGGTTGTAGCTTCCCTCTGGGCAGGTGCCTAGTGGCCTTGCACTGGGCGCACACTGAGCAGGAGGAAACATAAACCCCCTTGTCCTTGGCCATGGTGGACCACCAGTACTTCCGACTAAGGCAACGCACCATCCGCCCGATGCCAGGATGACCAGATGAGGGTGACGTGTGGGCCCAATAGATCAAACGGTCGCGGACAGCAGACGGAAAGTACAGGTGCACAGCTGGACACTGGGGGGGAGTGGGCTCTCTGCGTAACGCACGCTCGATGTCCGCGTCCAGCTCCCACACCACCGCTGCCACCAGACAAGAGCCCGGGAGGTATGGGAGTGTGATCCATGGACCGCTCCTCTGTGGCATACATCCGGAACAGCGCATCTGCCTCAGCGTTCTGGGAATCTCGTCTATAGGACAGAGTGAAAACAAAACGGGTACAGAATATGGCCCACCATGCCTGGCGAGTGTTCAGTCTCCTCGCCACCCGGATGTACTCCAGATTGCGGTGGTCAGTCCAGAGGAGAAAAGGGTGTTTAGCCCCCTCAAGCCAATGTCTCCACGCCTTCAGAGCCTTGACAACAGCGAACAGCTCCCAGCCCCCACTTCATAGTTTCGCTCCGCCGGGCTGAGCTTCTTCGAAAAGAAAGCACAGGGGTGGAGCTTTGGTGGCGTGCCCAAGCGCTGAGAGAGCACGGCTCCTATCCCAGCCTCGGACGCGTCCACCTCCACAATGAAAAGTGGATTGGCGGTGGCTAGAAGGCCGGTAATGTCGACCACCGAACGCCGCCCGAACAAGGAGAGGAACCGACTTCGGCGGAAGTCGTGACATAAAGACTATTTTTGAGTAGTAAGACATGTGTAAAAGCAACACATATCATTAATAAGAAGGGACTAGAAGCATCTTATATGGTGAGCTACCGAGTGGCTAGGACAGGCAAGCCCCATACACATATGGCCAAAAAAACTATACAGACAAGGCACTGCATCTTCTTCATCAAAGAACACTGTTTGACCACGCATCAGTGACATGGCAGGAGACGTTTTGAGACAATTACTGCTTTGCATACAAGCCAGTGAATTCTATGCGTTACAGCTGGATGAGTCAACAGACTGGCACAGCTCCTGGTATAGGTCCGTTACATTTATGGGGGTTAATTAAGGAAGACATCCTCTTCTGCAAACCACTGGAAACCAGGACAACATTAGAGGATATTTTTTAAAGTACTGGACAGCTTTGTGACATCAAATGGACTTTGGTGGTCAAGATGTGCTGTTATCTATACTGATGGTGCAAAAGCCATGACAGGGAGACATAGTGGAGTGGTAATTCTCGTGCAAGCAGTTGCTCCCGACGCCACTTTGGTACACTGCAGCATCCACAGAGAGGCTCTTGCTGCCAAGGGAATGCCTGACAGCCAGAAAAACGTTTTGGACACAACTGTGAAAATGGTTAACTTTGTTAAAGCAAGGGCCTTGAACTATTGTGTATTTTCTGCATTATGCAATGATATGGGAAGCTACCATGTAACACTTTTACAACATACAGAAGTGCGGTGGTTATCAAGGGGCAAAGTATTGACATGTTTTTTAAAATTGAGAGACGAGCTCAAAGTTTTCTTTACTGACCATAATTTTCACTAGTCTGACCGCTTGCATCATGACACATTTCTCACACAACTGGCCTGTCTGGGTGATGTTTTTTTCTCCCCCAAAAAATCTGAATCTAAGATTACAGGGACTCTCCGCAACTATATTCAATGTGCGGGACAAAATTGAGGCTAAGAAGTTGGAGCTCTTCTCTGTCTGCATTACCAAGGACAACACACAGATCTTTCCATCATTGTATGATTTTTTGTTTGCAAATTAACTCAAGTTTACGGACAATGTCAAATGTGATATAGCGAAGCACCTGAGTGAGCTGGGTGCGCAATTACGCAGGTACTTTCCCGAAATGGACGAATCAAACAACTGGATTCGTTATCCCTCTCATGCCCTGCCTCCAGTCCACAAGACAGCCTCATCGAAGTTGCAACAAGAGGTGCTGTGAAAATTGAATTTAATCAGAAGCCACTGCGCTCAGTTTCTTGCCTTGGAAAATCTTGCTGTGAAGACACTGATGCCCTTTGCAACCACGTACCTATGTGAGAGTGGATTCCTGGCCCTCACAAGCATGAAAACTAAATACAGGCACAGACCCAACACCGCAGAGTTATGTGCATCCTTTCAAGCACACTCTTCTCATTAACCTGTGGTGAGTTATTCACAATTCTTTATGAACAAATATGGTTTTATATGTAAGATGGCTAAATAAAGAGCAAAATTATTGATTTATTATTCTATTATTATTTCTGTCCTGGTCCTACTAGAGCGCTTTGTCACTTCCCACGAGCCAGGTTGTGAGAGAAACTGAAATTAATACATGTATTGTATAGTATGTGTGTGTGGCAGGCTTACAATGATGGCAAAAATCAACATTTGAGAGTGTGCTGACCCTGGTGCTAGAGGGGGTACAGCTGACCCTGGTGCTAGAGGGGTACGCAGCTGGAGGTTGAATGTTTGAAGGGGTACGGGACTATAACAACGTTTGGGAACCACTGCCCTATATAATGCATTCATTGTGTTTTTCATAAATTGTTGATGTCTGTCACCAGGTGGACTCGTCTGACAGCGGAAACTACTCCTGCTTCGTCTCCAGTGCCTCCATCGCCAAGAGCGTCTTCAGCAAGTTCATCCCCCTCGTTCCCCTGGCTGAACGTTAGTTTCTGTTTTCCTCTACGTTGAGATAGAAACCTGTAGCGTAATGAATACCACAACATCCACCAGTCTGCACATACCTTTTGTCCCCCTGGCTGAACGTTAGTTTCTGTTTTCCTCTACGTTGAGATAGAAACCTGTAGCGTAATGAATACCACAACATCCACCAGTCTGCACATACCTTTTGTCCCCCTGGCAGAACGTTAGTTTCTGTTTTCCTCTACGTTGAGATAGAAACCTGTAGCGTAATGAATACCACAACATCCACCAGTCTGCACATACCTTTTGTCTCCCTGGCAGAATGTTAGTTTCTGTTTTCCTCTACGTTGAGATAGAAACCTGTAGCGTAATGAATACCACAACATCCACCAGTCTGCACATACCTTTTGTCCCCCTGGCAGAATGTTAGTTTCTGTTTTCCTCTACGTTGAGATAGAAACCTGTAGCGTAATGAATACCACAACATCCACCAGTCTGCACATACCTTTTGTCCCCCTGGCAGAACGTTAGTTTCTGTTTTCCTCTACGTTGAGATAGAAACCTGTAGCATAATGAATACCACAACATCCACCAGTCTGCACATATCTTTTGTCCCCCTGGCAGAACATTAGAAGCTGGTTTTGTTACCTATTAAAAAATAGGAATCAGTAAAGATAGTCCTCCCATTATTCAGCATCACTTTACAACTTATACGATCACCTTGATCACTGTCTGTAGTTTGCTTCGTTAGGACAGAGTTGGTCCAAAGAGTTGGTCCATCTTAAGACCAGAGAACCACACATGAACCTGAAGAGAGGGTGAATCTCAGGGATAAGAGAGGTAGGGTTAGTCGGGCGGACTCCATCTCTGGAGACAGAGACCACAGCTGAAGTGTGGGGAGAGAGAGAGCCTTTTGTTGTATATTTGTCTGAATATGGACAAATCTTGACAAGAGAAAAAGATTAAGAGAATCCTAGAGTTCACCTGGAGTTCACCTGGAGGTCATGTGATGTTAGGTATGGGAATTACCCAAGGAGTTGGATAGAGCACAAACAGTATAGGGATCAGTCTAGCATGTTGTGTTGTAGTTGAGAACAGTAGTTTACTCAACAACACTTCAGGAGCTCTATGCTCTGTCATGCATATGTTTTACCATGTCTACATCACCACACTATAATAGGGGCCTCTGGCTGTGTCGTGGCCCATATCTAGCACTGCACTGTTACAACTCATCAGGAAGGGCAAACTGAGCTGGAAGCATCGTGTGTGTGTGTGTGTGTGTGTGTGTGTGTGTGTGTGTGTGTGTGTGTGTGTGTGTGTGTGTGTGTGTGTGTGTGTGTGTGTGTGTGTGTGTGTGTGTGTGTGTGTGTGTGTGTGTGTGTGTGTGTGTGTGTGTGTCTGTGTCTGTGTCTCTGTGTCTGTGTCTGTGTCTCTGTGTCTCTGTGTGTGTGTCTCTGTGTGTGTGTGTGTGTGTGTGTGTGAGAGAGACAGAGATGCAATGCACCCATTTACAATGAAGTGCCTCCAACCTAATGCATCACCTTGTCACCACACAGAGTGAACTAATGTATTGCTGCTGGTCTAATTTGTGCTATGAATAAACAGGTGACTCACGTCCACTTGTTTCCATTTCCTGTTCCTCCACCAATCAGGCCCAATAAGGAAGTACCCTGCTGATATCAAAGTCAAGTTCCCAGACACCTTTGCACTGGTGGGCCAGAACATCACACTGGAATGCTTCGCCCTGGGAAAGTAAGTCTCGATATAACCAGTGCATTGTTAGAACTACATTTTGAAGTAGACAGAGAATCAATGATATTGTGTATGCAAACTATTACAGACTACAAAGGGAAACCCAGCCGCAAGCTGCCCAGTGACGTGAGTCTACCAGACGAGCTAAATGACTTTTATGCTCGCTTCGAGGCAAGCAACACTGAAGCATGCATGAGAACACCAGCTGTTCCAGATGACTGTGTGATCACGCTCTCCGTAGCCAATGTGAGCAAGACCTTTAAACAGGTCAACAATCAATTGGCCGCGGGGGCCAGACGGATTACCATGATGTGTACTCAGAGCATGCGCGGACCAAATGTCTTCAATGTTATTTTCAATCTTTCCTTGACCGAGTCTGTAATACCCACATGTTTCAAGCAGACCACCATAGTCCCTGTGCCCAAGAAAGGGAAGGTAACCTGGCTAAATGACTACCGCTCCATAGCACTCACGTCGGTAGTCATGAAGTGCTTTGAAAGGCTGGTCATGGCTCACATCAACACCATCATCCCGGAAACCCTAGACCCACTCCAATTCGCATACCGCCCCAAAAGATCCACAGATGACACAATCTCAATCGCACTTCACACTGCCCTTTTCCCACCTGGACAAAAGGAACGCCTATGTGAGAATGTTGTTCATTGACTACAGCTCAGCGTTCAACACCATAGTGCCCACAAAGCTCATCACTAAGCTAAGGATCCTGGGACTAAATATCTCTCTGCGACTGTATCCTGGAATTCCTGATGGGCTACCTCCAGGTAGTAAGGGTGGGTAACAACACATCTGCCACACTGATCCTCAACACAGGGGCCCCTCAGGGTTGCGTGCTTAGTCCCCTCCTGTACTCCCTGTTCACCTACGACTGCATGGCTAAGCACGACTCCAATACCATCATTACATTTGCTGATGACACAACAGTGGTTGGCCTGATCACCGACAACGATGAGACAGCCTATAAGGAGGAGGTTAGAGACCTGGCTGTGTGTGGCAGAACAACAACCTCTCCCTCAATGTGAGCAAGACAAAGAAGATTATCATGGATTACAGGGAAAGGAGGGCCGAACATTCCCCCATCCACATCGAGGCTGGAGTGGAGCGGGTTGAGAATTTCAAGTTCCTTGGTGTCTACATCACCAACAGGTCCAAACACACCAAGACAGCCGTGAAGAGATTATGACAACATCTTTTCCCCCTCAGGAGACTGAAAAGATTTGTCATGGGTCCCCAGATCCTCAAAAGGTTCTACAGCTGCACCAGCTGGTGCTGGTTGCATCACTTCCTGGTATGGCAACTGCTCAGCATCCGACCATAATGCACTACAGAGGGTAGCGTGTACCCTCTGTATGCCCAGTACATCACTGCCACCAAGCTTCCAGCCATCCAGGACCTACAGTATATGTCAAAAGTTTGGACACACCTACTCATTCAAGGTTTTATCTTTATTTGTACTATTTCTACATTGTAGAATAATAGTGAAGACATCAAATCTATGAAATAACATATAGAATAATGTAATAACCAAAACGTTTTTTTT
>NC_060173.1:11533949-11641449 GCF_021184085.1 Oncorhynchus gorbuscha
CTGGAGGCCATTGACAACTCCCCTCCTCTGTGCTCATAACTCCTCTAAATATTTTTTTTGGGGGGAAGGTGTTGTATTTGTTTTTAAGATAATGTGTTGACATTTTGTCTTGATTAGACTCGAGTAGAAAGGTTTCTATTAGTTTATGAGACACATTTAGGTCATTATAGTGTAGCGTATAATGTCTCTGAGAATCCATTACTTGTGTCTGTCTGTCTGTCTGTCTGTCTGTCTGTCTGTCTGTCTGTCTGTCTGTCTGTCTGTCTGTCTGTCTGTCTGTCTGTCTGTCTGTCTGTCTGTCTGTCTGTCTGTCTGTCTGTCTGTCTGTCTGTCTGTCTGTCTGTCTGTCTGTCTGTCTGTCTGTCTGTCTGTCTGTCTGTCTGTCTGTCTGTCTGTCTGTCTGTCTGTCTGTCTGTCTGTCTGTCTGTCTGTCTGTCTGTCTGTCTGTCTGTCTGTCTGTCTGTCTGTCTGTCTGTCTGTCTGTCTGTGTCTGTGTGTGTGACTTCTCTACTTTATCTTGGTAATGGGGTAATGGGGATGAATGTTTTTGTCAGTGAGGGCTGTGCTCTGCTCTGCTTCACACTTCTCCCCGTCAGTAGCTGACATTAAGCCTGGTCTGAAGTTCATCAGACAGGACAGAGAGAGAGTCTGGCTCTGTAAGCCCCTCCACTCCTCCGTTCCTCAACCACAAAACAAGGATAATCTGCCGTCACTAAGAACCACCACTCAGGCATCTCCCCTTCTCCAAATACCCATATCACTCTCAGCCATCTCCCCCTCTCCAACTACCGACATCACTCTCAGGCATCTCCCCTTCTCCAACTACCCACATCACTCTCAGCCATCTCCCCTACTCCAACTACCCACATCACTCTCAGCCATCTCCCCTACTCCAACTACCCACATCACTCTCAGCCATCTCCCCCTCTCTATCTACACACATCACTCTTAGCCATCTCCCCTACTCCAACTACCCACATCACTCTCAGCCATCTCCCCCTCTCTATCTACACACATCACTCTCAGCCATCGCCCCTTCTCCAACAAACCAAACTACGCAAATCACTCTCAGCCATCTCCATCTACCCACATCACTCTCAGCCATCTCCCCGCTACAAATACCAAAACTACCCAAACCACTCTCAGCCATCTCCCCTTCTCCAACTAACCAAACTACCCAAACCACTCTCAGCCATCTCCCTTCTCCAACTACCCAAATCACTCTCAGCCATCTCCCCTTCTCCAACTACCCAAATCACTCTCAGCCATCTCCCCCTTTCCAACTACCCACATTACTCTCAGCCATCTCCCCTTCTCCAACTACCGACATCACTCTCAGGCATCTCCCCTTCTCCAACTACCCACATCACTCTCAGCCATCTCCCCTACTCCAACTACCCACATCACTCTCAGCCATCGCCCCTTCTCCAACAAACCAAACTACGCAAATCACTCTCAGCCATCTCCCCCTCTCTATCTACCCACATCACTCTCAGCATCTCCCCTCTACAAATACCAAAACTACCCAAACCACTCTCAGCCATCTCCCCTTCTCCAACTAACCAAACTACCCAAACCACTCTCAGCCATCTCCCTTCTCCAACTACCCAAATCACTCTCAGCCATCTCCCCTTCTCCAACTACCCAAATCACTCTCAGCCATCTCCCCCTTTCCAACTACCCACATTACTCTCAGCCATCTCCTCTTCTCCAACTACCCACATTACTCTCAGCCATCTCCCCTTCTCCAACTACCCAAATCACTCTCAGCCATCTCCCCTTCTCCAAATACCCAAATTACTCTCAGCCATCTCCCCTTCTCCAACTACCCAAATCACTCTCAGCCATCTCCCCCTTTCCAACTACCCACATTACTCTCAGCCATCTCCTCTTCTCCAACTACCCACATTGCTCTCAGCCATCTCCCCTTCTCCAACTACCCAAATCACTCTCAGCCATCTCCCCTTCTCCAAATACCCAAATTACTCTCAGCCATCTCCCCTTCTCCAACTACCCAAATAACTCTCAGCCATCTCCCCTTTCCAACTACCCACATTACTCTCAGCCATCTCCCCTTCTCCAACTACCCACATTACTCTCAGCCATCTCCCCTTCTCCAAATACCCAAATCACTCTCAGCCATCTCCTCTTCTCCAACTACCCACATCACTCTCAGCCATCTCCCCTTCTCCAACTACCCAAATCACTCTCAGCCATCTCCCCTTCTCCAAATACCCAAATTACTCTCAGCCATCTCCCCTTCTCCAACTACCCAAATAACTCTCAGCCATCTCCCCTTCTCCAACTACCCATATCACTCTCAGCCATCTCCCCTTCTCCAACTACCCACATCACTCTCAGCCATCTCCCCTTCTCCAACTACCCACATTACTCTCAGCCATCTCCCCTTCTCCAACTACCCACATTACTCTCAGCCATCTCCCTTTCTCCAAATACCCACATCACTCTCAGCCATCTCCCCTTCTCCAACTACCCACATCACTTTCAGGTATCTCCCCTTCTCCAACTACCCATATCACTCTCAGCCATCTCCCCTTCTTCAACTACCCATATCACTCTCAGCCATCTCCCCTTCTCCAAATACCCAAATCACTCTCAGCCATCTCCTCTTCTCCAACTACCCACATCACTCTCAGCCATCTCCCCTTCTCCAACTACCCACATCACTCTCAGCCATCTCCAACTACCGACATCACTCTCAGCCATCTCCCCTACTCCAACTACCCACATCACTCTCAGCCATCTCCCCTTCTCCAACTACCCACATCACTCTCAGCCATCTCCCCCTCTCTATCTACACACATCACTCTCAGCCATCGCCCCTTCTCCAACAAACCAAACTACGCAAAGCACTCTCAGCCATCTCCCCCTCTCTATCTACCCACATCACTCTCAGCCATCTCCCCTCTCCAAATACCAAAACTACCCAAACCACTCTCAGCCATCTCCCCTTCTCCAACTAACCAAACTACCCAAACCACTCTCAGCCATCTCCCTTCTCCAACTACCCAAATCACTCTCAGCCATCTCCCCTTCTCCAACTACCCAAATCACTCTCAGGCATCTCCCCTTCTCCAACTACCCACATCACTCTCAGCCATCTCCCCTTCTCCAACTACCCACATCACTCTCAGCCATCTCCCCCTCTCTATCTACACACATCACTCTCAGCCATCGCCCCTTCTCCAACAAACCAAACTACGCAAAGCACTCTCAGCCATCTCCCCCTCTCTATCTACCCACATCACTCTCAGCCATCTCCCCTCTCCAAATACCAAAACTACCCAAACCACTCTCAGCCATCTCCCCTTCTCCAACTAACCAAACTACCCAAACCACTCTCAGCCATCTCCCTTCTCCAACTACCCAAATCACTCTCAGCCATCTCCCCTTCTCCAACTACCCAAATCACTCTCAGGCATCTCCCCTTCTCCAACTACCCACATCACTCTCAGCCATCTCCCCTTTCCAACTACCTACTTCACTCTCAGCCATCTCCCCTTCTCCAACTACCCACATTACTCTCAGCCATCGCCCCTTCTCCAACTACCCAAATCACTCTCAGCCATCTCCCCTTCTCCAACTACCCAAATCACTCTCAGCCATCTCCCCTTCTCCAACTACCCACATTACTCTCAGCCATCGCCCCTTCTCCAACTACCCAAATCACTCTCAGCCATCTCCCCCTCTCCAACTACCCAAATCACTCTCAGCCATCTCCCCTTCTCCAACTACCCACATTACTCTCAGCCATCGCCCCTTCTCCAACTACCCAAATCACTCTCAGCCATCTCCCCCTCTCCAACTACCCAAATCACTCTCAGCCATCTCCCCCTCTCCAACTACCTACTTCACACTCAGCCATCTCCTCTTCTCCAACCACCCACATCACTCTCAACCATCTCCTCTGTGCAACTACCCAAACTACTCTCAGCCATCTTCTCCAACTACCCAAATCAATCTCAGCCATCTCCCACCATAGCTAAAATAACTTTCTGAGAAATGAGAATAGAGAAGAGGAATAAATAAATGCCTCATTCTGTGAGAGATGTCCACATGCAGGAGCTGTCCATTCAGGCTGTTGTGAATAAGTGTGTTGCCATTCAATCATGTCTAATGGGATTTGCTCTCTGTGTGTATTTAGGACACTGGCATTTGTTTTTTTTCCTTAATCAGGATGTTAATCTGGGAGGATGGTAGTCTAGAGATCATATGTGTTGTTACCTTCATCAGGATGTTAATCTGGGAGGATGGTAGTCTAGAGATCATATGTGTTGTTACCTTCATCAGGATGTTAATCTGGGAGGATGGTAGTCTAGAGATCATATGTGTTGTTACCTTCATCAGGATGTTAATCTGGGAGGATGGTAGTCTAGAGATCATATGTGTTGTTACCTTCATCAGGATGTTAATCTGGGAGGATGGTAGTCTAGAGATCATATGTGTTGTTACCTTTATCAGGATGTTAATCTGGGAGGATGGTAGTCTGGAGATCATATGTGTTGTTACCTTCATCAGGATGTTAATCTGGGAGGATGGTAGTCTAGAGATCATATGTGTTGTTACCTTCATCAGGATGTTAATCTGGGAGGATGGTAGTCTAGAGATCATATGTGTTGTTACCTTCATCAGGATGTTAATCTGGGAGGATGGTAGTCTGGAGATCATATGTGTTGTTACCTTCATCAGGATGTTAATCTGGGAGGATGGTAGTCTAGAGATCATATGTGTTGTTACCTTCATCAGGATGTTAATCTGGGAGGATGGTAGTCTAGAGATCATATGTGTTGTTACCTTCATCAGGATGTTAATCTGGGAGGATGGTAGTCTAGAGATCATATGTGTTGTTACCTTCATCAGGATGTTAATCTGGGAGGATGGTAGTCTAGAGATCATATGTGTTGTTACCTTCATCAGGATGTTAATCTGGGAGGATGGTAGTCTGGAGATCCTGAATGTGACCAGGGCAGACGAGGGGCGCTACACCTGCTTTGCTGAGAACGACCGGGGCAAGGCCAACAGCACAGGCTTCCTCTCTATCACAGGCAAGCTGCATGCACACACACACACACACACACACACACACACACACACACACACACACACACACGCACACACACACAGACACAGACACTGCACACACACACACACACACACACACACACACACACACACACACACACACACACACACACACACACACACACACACACACACACACACACACACACACACACACACACACACACACACGCACACGCACTACACGCACACAGACACTACACGCACACAGACACTACACGCACACAGACACTACACGCACACAGACACTACACGCACACAGACACTACACGCACACAGACACACACACACACACACACACACACACACACACACACACACACACACACACACACACACACACACACACACACACACACACACACACACACACACACACACACCCACCACAGGGCAGCTGCCCTGCCCTTCTCTGAACCAGACTCATAAACTCATTATTCACACATAGAAACACCCATCTGACCTCCAGCCCGTTAGCCTCCTCTGACTGAGTTTATGGACTTCAGGGGACCAGTGATGAAGGTTAAGAGCCTTGCTCAAGGGCACAATGGCAGTAGGTAGCACATGGCATATTGAAGCCAGTAACCCTCTGGCTGCTGGTTCATCTCTGGGATTCAAACTGGGAAACATTGTTACTGTGTAGCCTTGAGGCTAGCGCCACTGCACCATCATCACTACCATCGCTCGCACATAGAACGCCTATCTGACCTTCATCAGTCTTATGAGACTGAGTTATGGAGTCCCAGGAGGCGGGGTCTCAGGGGGCAGGGTCTCAGGGGCGGGGATTCCGGGGTTTGGTTCAGGGGGCGGGGTCTCAGGGGGGGCGGGGGGGTCTCAGGGGGGGCTAGGGGCGGGGGGGGCTTGGTCTCAGGGGGCAGGGTCTCAGGGGCGGGGCTTCGGGGGGATTGGTCTCAGGGGGCAGGGTCTCAGGGGGCTGGGCTTCAGGGGGCGGGGTCCCAGGGAGCCAGTAGTGATACATGCTATCACTCTATTACTCACCCCTCATAGCCAACACCTCAGATGAGATCTGACAAGGTTTTTTTGATAGGATGTACAATTTTGAACTTAATGAACTGTGGACAGAGCCCCTGTTGTGATTAATACCTTACCCTTCAACCCCCTCTACTGGTCAGATATGATCACTGCCACTGCCCACTGCTCCACCTCTTGTTCACATCAGCGCATTCTTACACAGACTCTCTCACTCATAGGATGTTGGTGGCACCTTAAGGACTGGAGTGGAATCAGTGGAATGGTATTAAATACACCAAACACATGTTTGATGCCATTCCATTTACTCCGTTCCGGCCATTATTATGAGTCGTTCATCCCTCAGTAGCCTCCACTGTTCTCACGCGATACAAACAACAAATATTTCCCTACGTTTTAGGTCTGAAAGACCAGGCTGGTATTAGTGAAGAATTCTTTATCACGGTACATTAAATGCTGATTTTTGCACATTGTTCTTCTAATCGGGGCGGCAGGGTAGCCTAGTGGTTAGAGTGTAGAGGTGGCAGGTTAGCCTAGTGGTTAGAGTGTAGAGGTGGCAGGGTAGCCTAGTGGTTAGAGTGTAGCCTAGTGGTGGCAGTGGCAGGTTAGCCTAGTGGTTAGAGTGTAGAGGTGGCAGGGTAGCCTAGTGGTTAGAGTGGTAGAGGTAGAGTGTAGAGGTGGCAGGTTAGCCTAGTGGTTAGAGTGTAGAGGTGGCAGGGTAGCCTAGTGGTTAGAGTGTAGAGGTGGCAGGGTAGCCTAGTGGTTAGAGTGTAGAGGTGGCAGGGTAGCCTAGTGGTTAGAGTGTAGAGGTGGCAGGGTAGCCTAGTGGTTAGAGTGTAGAGGTGGCAGGGTAGCCTAGTGGTTAGAGTGTAGAGGTGGCAGGGCAGCCTAGTGGTTAGAGTGTAGAGGTGGCAGGGTAGCCTAGTGGTTAGAGTGTAGAGGTGGCAGGGTAGCCTAGTGGTTAGAGTGTAGAGGTGGCAGGGCAGCCTAGTGGTTAGAGTGTAGAGGTGGTTAGCCTAGTGGTTAGAGGTAGAGGTGGCAGGGTAGCCTAGTGGTTAGAGTGTAGAGGTGGCAGGGTAGCCTAGTGGTTAGAGTGTAGAGGTGGCAGGGTAGCCTAGTGGTTATAGTGTAGTGGTTAGACGGCAGGGTAGCCTAGTGGTTAGAGTGTAGAGGTGGCAGGGGTTAGTGGCCTAGTGGTTAGAGTGTAGGGAGCCTAGTGACAGTGGTTAGAGGTTAGCCAGAGTGTCAAATAGCCTAGTGGTTGTAGAGGTGGAGGGTAGCCTAGTGGTTAGAGTGTAGAGGTGGCAGGGTAGCCTAGTGGTTATAGTGTAGGGACGGCAGGGTAGCCTAGTGGTAAGAGCGTTGGACTAGTGACGTGAAGGTTGCAAGTTCAAATCCCCGAGCTGACGAGGTACAAATCTGTTCCTAGGCCGTCATTGAAAATAAGAATTTGTTCTTAACTGACTTGCCTAGTAAAATAATCGGCAAGAATGCACATTGCTGTTAAGGCTGACCAGCCCTTTTTTCACCAGAGGCCACTAAGATCACCTTGGCTCCTTCCAACGCGGACGTGACGGCGGGTGAGAGCGCCAGAATGCAGTGTGCCGCATCACATGACTCAACGCTGGACATCACGTTCGTCTGGACCATGGACGGCCGCTCCATCGACTTCGACCGGGACGGGTCCCACTATGAACGCAACCCGGTAAGAGATTTAAAAAAACAGGCCAGAAATCTTAGCGTTGACGGTTCAAATCCCGGGTATGGCTGAAATATTCCTTTGGTGTACTATGCTGTACTACTTATAATAACACTATAACTCCCTGATACCCATTTAGCGTCAGTTACTAAAAGACCCATGGACTGCTGACTGCTGACGCCCTGTATACTATATCAGTTTAACTGCAGTTTCCTTTCTCGTACATTATGAATGACGTGACCCACTCTCTGCCAGAAGAGTCTCAGCATTAACCAGCAGACAGCATTCAACATCTGTCATTCCACAGACTGGAGGCATGCACCACTCTCTATAATGGTTTCTGATTGATGACCTTGCATAGCAGTGTACAAGGCTTATTATCCGACTCTCATAAAAATTGCTACGTTCTCCAGTTGATGTTATTTATGTAGCATCAGAAGAGTAGAACTCATTAGAGTAAAGTGAGTTAATATAATGCTTCTATTATATTCTCAATGGGAGAATTTCATACCTGGGATTATAATGGCTGTCATTGTAAATAAGAATGAGTTCCTTACTGACTTAAAGCTGGAATCCGTAGTGCTGAAACTGCCACGTCTGTTTTGGGATATTACAATGACAAAAGAAGTTTGTCATAAGGTGAATGCACCAATTTGTAAGTCGCTCTGGATAAGAGCGTCTGCTAAATGACTTAAATCTAAGTTAACGCAAACAACCAACACGGTTTTCTCCCTTAGACATCATTTCACGAGCGATAGAACACTGGAATATGTACTGCAGCTATTTTTACCACACCGCTCTCCACCGTTTAGTCAACAAAACAAAGGCGCTAAAAGGTGAACAGGGCTGCTATTTCCCCTAATGCGGATTCCATATTTAAATAAAGGTTAAATTAAGTAAATATATGCATTATTTTGTATTTTTCTATTGGAGGTAGAGTTAGTTAGCGCTAGTCTGCTATACATGCTCCAAAACGCTGGTATTCTTTCATCTATATCTTGTCTCCATCTTCTTTTCCAATAGTGAGCCAACACGTTTTCAGCACTTTTATTTACATGACTGATCAAAACTCGTTTTCTCATGTTCTCTCTTCTCTCTCTGCAGCAGACATACAGTATAGTGAGCAATATGTTTGGAACATCAAATCTGAATAAAATTGTAGTATTGAATTGCAATACATATTTCATCGTGAGAATCGCAATACATATTGGCATCTAAGTGACAGTGATAATATTGTATCGTGAGGACCATGACAATTCCCTAGCGAAAGGCTCCTGCAGATATTCTGCAGGCTACTGTTGTAAAATATTCTGTCTATGAAATCTTCCCATTGATAATACTACAGATCCTCTATGTTATATTGTTCAAACGAAGGGCAGGAGGGTTGACAGTGTTATATTGTTCAAACGAAGGGCAGGAGGGTTGACAGTGTTATATTCTTCAAACGAAGGGCAGGAGGATTGACAGTGTTATATTCTTCAAACGAAGGGCAGGAGGGTTGACAGTGTTATATTCTTCAAACGAAGGGCAGGAGGGTTGACGGCCCCACGGTAAAGGCTCCCTGTAGTTCTCCTGATCTGGATGTTCAGATCGCTGTATTCCTCCTATATGTAGTACCATGAGTCTGGCAAACAAGACTATATCCCTCAGGACTCAGGAAGTTGCAGTCTTGGTATAGTAGCTCCCATGCTAGCCCTCAGTACTCAGGAAGTTGCAGTCTTGGTATAGTAGCTCCCATGCTAGCCCTCAGTACTCATGAAGCTGCAGTCTTGGTATAGTAGCTCCCATGCTAGCCCTCAGGACCCAGGAAGTTGCAGTCTTGGTATAGTAGCTCCCATGCTAGCCCTCAGGACTCAGGAAGTTGCAGTCTTGGTATAGTAGCTCCCATGCTAGCCCCCAGGACTCAGGAAGTTGTAGTCTTGGTATAGTAGCTCCCACGCTAGCGGGCTAATTAAAAGTGCAGGGGGCACAGCTGTCATAGCAGGAGTTCATGCTACTGTTTCCAATGGCCATAGTGTTACTATTATCAAAAACCTATAGATTATACCAATAGACCGTGTGACACCACGCTACACTTACAATAACATCTGCTAACCATGTGTATGTGACCTATAAAATGGGATTTGATTTGACATAAAGAGTGTTGTGGAAGAGTAGGTGCTTGCAACAATTCATTTAAATTGAGTCAATTCATGAAGTAAAATGAAATACAAACCATGGCTTGCACTAACTGAAATGGTTGTACTAATTGAAGATTGTACTGTCCTGTTCAGAATGGTGGGTCCAGTGGAGAGCTGATCATCAAGAACACCCAGCTGAATCACTCTGGACGTTACACCTGCACCGCCCAGACCCCCGTGGACAACGTCTCTGCATCCGCTGACCTGGTCGTCAGAGGTACGTCACATGTACACGCACACACACACACGCACGCACACACGCACGCACACACGCACGCACGCACACAGACGCGCACGCACACAGACGCGCACACACACACACACACACACACACACACACACACACACACACACACACACACACACACACACACACACACACACACACACACACACACACACACACACACACACACACACACACACAGACACAGACACAGACACACAGACACACACAGACACGCACACACACACACACACACACACGCACACACACACAGACGAGCACGCACACACACACACACAGACGCGCACGCACACACACACAGACGCGCACACACACACACACAGACGCGCACGCACGCACACACACACACACACAGATGCGCACGCACACACACACACAGACGCGCACGCACACACACACACACACACACACACACACACACACACACACACACACACACACACACACACACACACACACACACACACACACACACACACACACACACACACACACACACACACACACACACAACTAGAGTTGGGTGGGAGGTGGGTGAGGGCTAGATGATTGATGCACATTTTCTCACTCTCTCTGTCCACCCTGTGTTTTGTCTCATTTCTGCTCCATATATTGGTTTATTAATCAGACATCTCATTTCTGCTTCGTCTATTGGTTTATTAGTCAGACATCTCATTTCTGCTCCATGTATTGGTTTATTAATCAGACATCTCATTTCTGCTCCATATATTGGTTTATTAATCAGACATCTCATTTCTGCTCCATATATTGGTTTATTAATCAGACATCTCATTTCTGCTTCGTCTATTGGTTTATTAGTCAGACATCTCATTTCTGCTTCGTCTATTGGTTTATTAGTCAGACATCTCATTTCTGCTTCGTCTATTGGTTTATTAAAGAGACATCTCATTTCTGCTTCTCATATTATTAAGGTAAGATGAGCTGCCCTCTGAAGGACACAGCAGCACCTTCAAACTAAACTCTTACTAAACTCTCACAGAGGGGGTGTCATAAAATAGCCTGCAAAAATTGTATTTTTACTACTTTATTGGGCACAAATAACTGTATGAAGTGTGTGTGTGCATGCGTGTGCGCGTATGGGTGTAAGGGGTTATAAGTCCATCCAGAGTAACCAGACCGTGAGTGCTTTACTGGCTAATTGTATGAAGTGTGTGTGTGCATGCGTGTGCGTGTGTGGGTGTAAGGGGTTATAAATCTATCCAGAGTAACCAGACCGTTAGTGCTTTACTGGCTAATCTGCCAGGTCCGTGGCTCCGTCACAGTGGTGGAAATTCCACTGTAGGAGTAAATGTCTTCTGTCCTGGAGCCTGGTCAACCACTGAGGAGGAGGCACATGTTACAGTCTCACACCATGGCATTTTTAAACACACTGCTGTATATATCTGAAAAAGGTCTCCCGGAAAGGATTTTTATGTCGCCTCCTCAAAGAGCTTGAGAATGTAATTCTCCGGTGTTTGTGTTCTTTGGTAGCCAGAGAACTGTCTCTTTTTAGTCATTTCGGTTTGGCATTCTATTTCCCTTGAAGCTAACATGTGTGAACTAAACTCCTACAGTACGTTTCCAAGGTGATGTCTGTCATACTGTACTCCATAATGCCGCCATGATGATTCATGTTTTCACCTCCACTATACCTGCTGAGTGAAGCCTTGTCTTTACAGCCCCTACACTACTCCCATAGACTCCTAAATATAACCTTTCTCTCAGTGGAAAAAGTCTCTTCAGAATGAGGCTAAGAGCTCTAGCAGAGAAAGCAGTAATCCTGTATGTGTCCCAAATGGCACCCTATTCCCTATATAGTGCACTACTTTTGACCAGAGTCCTGGTTAAAAGTAGTGCACTATAAAGGGAATAGGGTGTCATTTGGAACGTAGAGTCTGTGTGCGGTGATCCTCATCGTGCCCTCGTGGTGGTTCTTTTGAAGCAGGGGCTGACAGATGGGCAGGTAAATGGGCTCAGGCTACGACGACGATCCCAGAGTACAGTCAAATCAAAACAAGGCAGAGACCCTGGCTTGCTTAAATGGAGTGTCAACACACAGACAGGAAGGAGACGAAAGATGACCATTTATCAATTCTGACAACCAGGAAGTAGATTTAGATTACACCAGAGAAACAGCTCACAGCACCTGTATTTTACTATCACCATCTCATTATTATTGTATCTGAATATGTCTGCAACGTATTGTTGTCTTTCAATGGGGGAAAAACAGAAAAACGCAGTGGCTTAGAATTCTGTGTTTGACTGTTAAATGATCCTTTTCTCCCAAACTAGTCTGTCCCCGGAGCTTGTCCCATTGCACAGACCCTGGCCTGCACCGAGACGGATTCAGAGCTTGCTATATTCACCAGTCCGCTTCCACACAACAATACAAAAAGCATGAAAATTGACTCATTTGTGTGAAAGATGTCACTAATATGTTCCAGTAAAACAACTCCGGCACGCACGCACGCACGCACGCACGCACGCACGCACGCACGCACGCACGCACGCACGCACGCACGCACGCACGCACGCACGCACACACACACACACACACACACACACACACACACACACACACACACACACACACACACACACACACACACACACACATATCCTTCATTCTCTGGCAGTCTACAGTCTAATCACCTTAGTTCTCTGGGTGGTTTCTGTGGCAAACATGAAAGAGCAAATCCTGCTTGATTTCTAGGGCCGTCTGAGGCTAAAGCTGTGGGTTGAGAGAGAGGGAGATTGTCAGAGAGGGAGTGACTCAACCCAACAGTCTGGGTTTTCTATTAGACAGTCTTTCTAGTCCTCTCTCTCTCCTCCAGGAAGGGCAAAACTACCAAGAAAAATAGTAGATTAAAAATGTCTCTCTCCCTGGCTTTTAGGCTTGGTTGATTTGTCAATACCCTAAGTAATGTGTTAATCCACCAATCTAAGACTGAATGATCTGGTAAAAGTGTAACTTCAGTGAAAATGCCTGGTTTTGTTGTGCTGTTTTACAGCCTGGTTTTGATGTGCTGTTTTAAAGCCTGGTTTTGATGTGCTGTTTTACAGCTTGGTTTTGATGTGCTGTTTTACAGCTTGGTTTTGATGTGCTGGTTTTGATGTGCTGTTTTTATGCATCAAACAGATTCCATTATTGTAGTCTTAGTAGGCAAGACATCTTGCCAAGTCTTCTTCCACGAGCAGGATATTGAAACATTGGTTAATCTTGTTGGTTTTGTTTTGGATTATGCCTATTTGCTGTGTATTTTTGTAACAATTATCACCCATCAAACCTCTCAACCCCCCCCCCCCCCCCCAGGTCCCCCTGGGCCTCCAGGTGGGGTACGTGTGGAGGAGATCAGGAACAAGAGTGTCCGTCTGATCTGGAGCAGTGGGGCAGACAACCACAGCCCCATCTCTAAATACACCGTCCAATGCCGGGACTGGTTCTCTCAGGAAGACTGGAGAGATGCCACCACATGTGAGTTAAATAAATACCACCATCCATATTGTAGACTGGTCAAATAAATACCCTAAATGTGTAGGTCTGATCTTGCAGTATGTGCCGCCACTTTAAGAAACCATACCAGTTTCTCCTCTCCAAGCTTTTCTGTCTATCCAACAAAATACATCAAATAAACCCCATGAACACCAACGACTGGTCAAATAAACCGGAGCGTCGAACAGAGCTCTGGCTAAGAGCTACATAGATAGACACATGGTGGATCTCCAAAAGAAGCAAACCGTGCAGAGACTGAAACCACACATCAGTTCCTCACAGGCACCAAGTCCTAGGTCAGCTTTTACACAGATTGCAAAACAAAGTGCTGTGCGTTAGTCTTTAGGCGCTGTACTGTAGCACCGATGTAATCCAACTTGTATGAAAAAGACGTCCACGTGCTGGCAGCGTTTTAACACACAATCTTATGCTCATTTCTCTGATACTTCTCTGAGGTGATACTATGGGTTTCTGTGTACAGTGCAATTCCTCACAATCTGCACACAATACCCCATAATTCAAAGCAATTCAATGTTTTTTAATCATTTTTGGTAATGTTAGTCTCCCAGTCCCTGCCACTGATAAACATCCCCACAGCATGTTGCTGCCACCACCATGCTTTACCGTAGGCATGGTCCCAGGTTTCCTCCAGACGTGACGCTTGACAGTCACTTTAGGAAGAGTCTTGGTGGTTCCAATCTTCTTCTATTTAAGAATGATGGAGGCCACTGTGTTCTTGGGGACCTTCAATGCTGCAGAAATATTTTGGTACCCTTCCCCAGATCTGTACCTCGACACAATCCTGTCTCGGGGCTCTACGGACAACTCCTTCAATCTAATGGCTTGGTTTTTGCTCCGATATGCATTGCCAACTGTGGGACCTTATATAGGCAGGTGTGTGCCTTTCCAAATAATGTCCAATCAATTGAATTTACCACAGGACTCCAATCAAGTTGTAGAAACAAGGACGATCAATGGAAACAGGATGTACCTGAGCTCAATTTCGAGTCTCAAATCAAATCAAACTTTATTTGCCACATGCGTCGAATACAACAAGTGTAGACTTTACCGTGAAATGCTGAATACAACAAGTGTAGACTTTACCGTGAAATGCTGAATACAACAAGTGTAGACTTTACAGTGAAATGCTGAATACAACAAGTGTAGACTTTACCGTGAAATGCTGAATACAACAAGTGTAGACTTTACAGTGAAATGCTGAATACAACAAGTGTAGACTTTACCGTGAAATGCTGAATACAACAAGTGTAGACTTTACTGTGAAATGCTGAATACAACAAGTGTAGACTTTACAGCGAAATGCTGAATACAACAAGTGTAGACTTTACCGTGAAATGCTGAATACAACAAGTGTAGACTTTACCGTGAAATGCTGACTACAACAAGTGTAGACTTTACAGTGAAATGCTGAATACAACAAGTGTAGACTTTACCGTGAAATGCTGAATACAACAAGTGTAGACTTTACAGTGAAATGCTGAATACAACAAGTGTAGACTTTACAGTGAAATGCTGAATACAACACGTGTAGACTTTACAGTGAAATGCTGACTACAACAAGTGTAGACTTTACCGTGAAATGCTGAATACAACAAGTGTAGACTTTACAGTGAAATGCTGACTACAACAAGTGTAGACTTTACAGTGAAATGCTGAATACAACAAGTGTAGACTTTACGTGAAATGCTGAATACAACAAGTGTAGTGAAATGCTGAATACAACAAGTGTAGACTTTACCGTGAAATGCTGAATACAACAAGTGTAGACTTTACAGTGAAATGCTGACTACAACAAGTGTAGACTTTACAGTGAAATGCTGAATACAACACGTGTAGACTTTACCGTGAAATGCTGACTACAACAAGTGTAGACTTTACAGTGAAATACTGAATACAACAAGTGTAGACTTTACCGTGAAATGCTGAATACAACAAGTGTAGACTTTACCGTGAAATGCTGAATACAACAAGTGTAGACTTTACCGTGAAATGCTGAATACAACAAGTGTAGACTTTACCGTGAAATGCTGAATACAACAAGTGTAGACTTTACCGTGAAATGCTGAATACAACAAGTGTAGACTTTACCGTGAAATGCTGAATACAACAAGTGTAGACTTTACCGTGAAATACTGAATACAACAAGTGTAGACTTTACCGTGAAATGCCGAATACAACAAGTGTAGACTTTACCGTGAAATGCTTACTTACAAGCCCTTAACCAACAGTGCAGTTCAAGAAGAATGTAAATTGTCAATGTAAATTGTCCGGTGGTGATTTTTATGAGTTGTTCAGCAGTCTAATGGCTTAGGGGTAGAAGCTGTTGAGGAGCCTTTTGGTCCTAGACTTGGCGCTCCGGTACCGCTTGCCGTGCGGTAGCAGAGAAAACAGTTCATAACTTGGGTGACTAGAGTCTCTGAAAATGTTATGAGCTTTCCTCTGACACCGCCTATTATATAGGTCCTGGATGGCAGGAAGCTTGGCCCCAGTGATGTACTGGGCCGTTCGCACTAGCCTGATGGTCAGATGCAGAGAAGTTTCCATACCAGGCGGTGATGCAACCGGTCAGGATGCTCTCGATGGTGCAGCTGTAGAACATTTTGAGATTCTGGGGGCCCATCAGGAAGTCCAGGATCCAGTTGCAGAGGGAGGTGTTTAGTCCCAGGGTCCTTAGCTTAGTGATGAGCTTTGAGGGCACTATGGTGTGGAACGCTGAGCTGTGGTCAATGAATAGCATTCTCACATAGGTGTTCCTTTTGTCCAGGTGGGAAAGGGCAGTGTGGAGTGAGATTGAGATTGCGTCATCTGTGGATCTGTTGGGGCGGTATGCGAATTGGAGTGGGTCTAGGGTGTCCAGGAGGATGCTGTTGATGTGAGCCATGACCAGCCTTTCAAAGCACTTCATGGCTACCGACGGGAGTGCCACAGGGCAGTAATCATTTAGGCAGGTCGCCTTCGCTTCCTTGGACACAGGGACTATGGTGGTCTGCTTGAAACATGTAGGTAGTACAGACTTGGTCATCGAGAAGTTGAAAATGTCAGTGAAGACACTTGACAGTTGGTCCGCGCATGCTTTGAGTACACGTCCTGGTAATCCGTCTGGCCCAGCAGCTTTGTGAATGTTGACCTGTTTAAAGGTTTTGTTCACATCGGCTACCGATGGTGCTCTCGTGCATGCTTCAGTGTTGCTTGCCTCGAAGCGAGCATAAAAGGCATTTAGCTTAAAAGGCATTTAGCTCTTCTGGTAGGATCGGGTCACTGGGCAGCTCACGTCTGGGTTTCCCTTTGTTGTCCGTAATAGTTTTCATGCCTCGCCACATCCAATGAGCGTCAGAGCCGGTGTAGTAGGATTCAATCTTAATCCTGTATTAACACTTTGCTTGTTTGATGGTTCGTCTGAGGGCATAGCGCGATTTTTTATAATCGTCTGGATTAATCTCCATGAAATCGACAGCTCTAGCCTTTAGCTTGATGTGGATGTTGCTTGTAATGCATAACTTCTGGTTGGGATATGTACGTACAGTCAATGTGGGAACGACATCATCGATGCACTTATTGATGAAGCCGATGACTGAGGTGGTATATTCCTCAACGCCATTGGATGAATCCCGGAACATTTTCCAGTCTGTGCTGCAAAACAGTCCTGTAGCGTAGCATCCGTGTCATCTGACCACTTCCGTATTGAGCTAATCACTGGTACTTCCTGCTTTAGTTTGTAAGCAGGGATCAGGAGGACAGAATTGTGATCAGATTTGCTGAATGGATGGCGGGGGAGAGCTTTGTATACATCTCTGTGTGTGGAGTAAAGGTGGTCTAGGATTTTCTTTTCCCTTGTTGCACATGTCCCCGGCCACTAGGAGCGCCGCTTTTGGGTGAGCATTTTCGTCTTTGCTTATGGCTTTATAGAGTTGGTTGAGAGCGGTCTTAATGCCAGCTTCGATTTGTGGTGGTAAATAGATGGCTACGGATAATATAGATGAGATCTTTCTTGGTAGATAGTGTCGTCTACAGCTTATCATAAGGTACTCTACCTCAGGCGAGCTATACCTCGAGACTTCTTTAATATTAGACATCGCACACCAGCTGTTATTGACAAAAAGACCCCCCCCCACCCCTCGTTTTACCAGAGGTAGTGTCTTCGTTCTGCCGGTGCATGGAAAATCCCGCCAGCTCTATATTGTCTGTTTCTTTGTTCAGCCACGTCTCGGTGAAACATAAGATGTTAGTTTTGATAGGATTTTCTTAATAGTAGGTCATCAATTTTATTTTCTAACGATTGCACATTAGCAAGGAGGATGGAAGGCATTGGGAGTTTACTCACTCGCCTACGGCTTCTCAGAAGGATCCCCGATCTGCGTCCCCTTTTCCGCCATATTTTCTTCACGCAAAATGCGTGGATCTGGGCCTGTTCCAGTGAAAGCAGGATATCCTTCTCATCGGACTCGTTAAAGGAAGACGTTTCTTCCAGTCCGTGGTGAGTCATCGCTTTTCCAGAAGTTATTTTTGGTCATAGGAGACGGTAGCAGCAGCATTATGTACACAATAAGTAGAAAAAGAAGTTACACAAAACGCAAAAAAATAACAAAATTGCACAGTTGGTTGGGAGAAGGTAAAACGTCGGCCATGTTCTTCGGCGCCATCTTTAAGTCTCATAGCAAAGGGTATGAATACTTATGTAAATAAGGTATATAAATAAGGTATTTTCAAAACATTTGCAAAAATTACTTAACCTGTTTTTACTCTGTCATTATGGGGTATTATATGTAGATTGATGAGGATTTAAAAAAAAAATCTATTTCAGAATAAGGCTGTAACTTAACAAAATGTGGAAAAAGGCAAGAGGTCTGAATGCACTGTATCTCTGTCTTTGTAGCCCCTCCGGATGTGGAAGGCAATGCAGAGACAGCCACGGTGGTGGACCTGTTTCCCTGGACAGAGTATGAGTTTAGGGTGATAGCCACCAACACCTTGGGGACAGGAGACCCCAGCAGCCCCTCTCCCAAAGTCACCACGTTGGAGGCTGGTAAGGGTAACATAGCTGCTGCTGAACCATCATGGCATCCTGAAGTCTTCGCTACCCCAGCTAATGCCTAGGCTATAGCTCAGCAGACTAACACAGGAGATCTGGTTTTTAGTTTAACATTTGAAAATGTAGGCCTAAAGTAACATTTCTAAAAACAATAATATTTGCTTGAACACATCTTACTAAACCAGTGGTGGAAAATGTACCCAATTGTCATACTTGAGTAAAAGTAAAGATACCTTAATTAATAGAAAATGACTAAAGTAAAAGTGAAAGTCACCCAGTAAAATCGTACTTGAGTAAAAGTCTAAAAGTATTTAATTTTAAATATACGTACTTAAGTATCAAAAGTAAATGTAAAATATAAATAATTTCTAATTCCTTATAATAAGCAAACCAGACAAAAAACTGCTTCAGTAGTACTTTCAAGTATTTTTACTTAATTAAGTACTTTACACCACTGTACTAAACCATGACAGATGAGTTGACAGAACACATCTTACTAAACCATGACAGATGAGATTAGAAGATGGAAAGCCAGTGGGACATCGGTCCCATAGGACCATTTAAGGTGTTGAAACTGGCAGCACTAGAGACATTGATGTTATGTTATAAAGCTGACGCTGCATCAGTACTAGTGCCAACTGAAGGTTACAGTATATGTTGTTTGGCATTATGCTGTGTGGAAAATGGCCAGTGTTCATGACAAGTCTCAGATAAGGACTAGGATCAGTTTGACCTTTTTTTGATCGTAATGAATATGATTATATCGACAGGCAGGACCTGATCCTAGATCAGCAATCTGTGGTCAACTATCCTAGTTCAACACTCAGATGTGCTTTGTGAATACTGGCCTGTGAATGTGAACTCAGAGCTCGGCATCTCCTGTCTCGTTGTAGTTCCCGTGGTGGCGCCCTCAGACATTGGCGGTGGTGGCGGGACCAGCAAGGAGCTGACCATCACTTGGACGGTAGGTCTAGGATCATCTAGCCAAGATGCCATCTTTATTTCTGTCTCTGCCAGTGGGCCACAAACTCAGCTTTTCTCCTAAATCTGATCTGACAGCAGCCAGCCAATGGAAACAAGCAAGAACAGACGTTTGATTTCAATTCAAATTAAACTGCAGCATGTGCAAGATGCATGTTTTTTTTTTCTTCTGCTATGCCCTTCTTGCAAGGCAGTGCTGAATAGCTATGTTAGCTATTTCTACATTTTAGCAGATGCTCTTATCCAGAGCCAATAGAGTTGAGTACCTTGCTCAAGGGCCCATTGACAGATTTTTCACCTAGGGATTTGAACCAGCGATCTTGCGGTTACTGGCCCAATGATCTTAACCACTAGGCTACCTGCCACCCATTCCTAGAGGAAGCTATGTTCCTGGAAGAAGAGGAGAGAATAGATGTCAGACCACAGCACGTCCATAACAGTACGGCTTGAAGGAATGACTGTCAACCAGAAGTGCTTTTGTACGGCATCATGAATCCTACAGCAGTTGGTTGATGTGATGAGGCTTGTGTTTAAAGGTCAGGTGTGTGTGTGTGTGTGTGTGTGTGTGTGTGTGTGTGTGTGTGTGTGTGTGTGTGTGTGTGTGTGTGTGTGTGTGTGTGTGTGTGTGTGTGTGTGTGTGTGTGTGTGTGTGTGTGTGTGTGTGTGTGTGTGTGTGTGTGTGTGTGTGTGTTAGCAGTTCCTGATGCATTTACATCATGCAGGACATTTGGTTTGATGGGGCCTGAGCCAAGCTAGGGGATTAGGCTGGTTTAAGAAATCAAGGAAGTGAGGCAGGGGAGAGGCTGGATAGGCTGGTTTAAGAAATCAAGGAAGTGAGGCAGGGGAGAGGCTGGATAGGCTGGTTTAAGAAATCAAGGAAGTGAGGCAGGGGATGAGGCTGGATAGGCTGGTTTAATAAATCAAGGAAGTGAGGCAGGGGAGAGGCTGGATAGACTGGTTTAATAAATCAAGGAAGTGAGGCAGGGGAGAGGCTGGATAGGCTGGTTTAATAAATCAAGGAAGTGAGGCAGGGGAGAGGCTGGATAGGCTGGTTTAAGAAATCAAGGAAGTGAGGCAGGGGAGAGGCTGGATAGGCTGGTTTAATAAATCAAGGAAGTGAGGCAGGGGAGAGGCTGGATAGGCTGGTTTAAGAAATCAAGGAAGTGAGGCAGGGGATGAGGCTGGATAGGCTGGTTTAAGAAATCAAGGAAGTGGGGCAGGGGAGAGGCTGGACTTATAATAAGGCTGTCATAACTTTGGAATAAACAGTCTCTTAGAGACACAGTTGTTATGATAACTAGAATAATATTATATATTATATAAAGCAGTTTAAGAGAGATTATAGCTCCTTATTTTGATCCTGGAAATTTTCTTGTCACTTGGCATAACTCTGTCAGCAAGGATGGACCATCAAGAGGTGACACCGCCTGTCGATAGACAGGTCCTGTGTGGATCGTTCTCTTATTGTTAATGTCTCTTTCCCGTTCCCTCTACCTTCAGCCGGTGCAGCCGCAGTACTACTACGGCCGCAACTTTGGCTACATCATCGCCTTCAAGCCCCACGATGTCTACGAATGGATGAAGGTGACTGTGGCAGACCCCGAGGCTAAACACTATGTCCACAAAGACTCATCCATCCCCGCCTCCACAGAGTTCCAGGTCAAAGTCAAGGCTTTCAACATTAAAGGAGAAGGACCCTATAGTCTCACGGCTGTTATCTACTCTGCACAAGACGGTAAGCACAGATCTAGGATCAGCTTACTCCTCATGGAAAGCCCAACCTTAATTATGCGTGGGAAAACAGAAAAACGGACCACAGATCATTGTACTCTGTCCGCAGCATAGAGAGACGGGGGTCTCTTCAGAAACCCCTCCCTCCCTCCCACCCTCAATTCCCTCCTCACCTCCCTCCCTCAATTCCCTCCTCACCTCCCTCCCTCCCTCCCACCCTCACCTTCCTCCCTCCCTCCCACCCTCCCACCTTAATCCCCCCCCACCCTCACCTCCCTCCTCTCCTCCCTCCTTCACCTCCCTCCCACCCTCACCTCCCTCCATCACCTCCCTCCCACCCTCACCTCCCTCCCACCCTCACCTCCCTCCCACCCTCATCTCCCTCCTCACCTCCCACCCTCACCTCCCTCCCACCCTCACCTCCCTCCCACCCTCACCTCCCTCTTACCCTCACCTCCCACCCTCACCTCCTTGCCTCCCTCATATCTCCCTCCCACCCTCACCTCCCTCCTACCCTACCCTCACCTCCCTCTCACCTCCCTCCCTTACCTCCTTCCCTCACCTGCCTCCCACCCTCACCTCCCTCCTACCCTCACCTCCCACCCTCATCTCCCTCCTACCCTCACCTCCCTCCCACACTCACCTCCCACCCTCACCTCCCTCTCACCCTCACTTCCCTTCCACCCTGACCTCCCTCCAAACCTCTGTCCCTCCCTCCCACCCTCACCTCCCTCCCACCCTCACCTCCCTCCCTCGAACCCTCGCTCCCTCACCTCCCTCCTACCCTCATCTCCCTCCTACTCTCCCTCCCTCACCTCCCTCCCTCTTCCATCCCTCATCAGAGTGGGATTATCATGATCTCCGTAGCAGCATGAACCAGAAAGCTGATAATTCACCCCCAGGGATGTCAAGCATTCAGCCCACTTATTAACTTCAGCTGACAGACAATCAAGATAACCATGGGCAACCCGGGGTTATGGAGAGATACTCAGTTGCCGTGGTAACGCTGTTTGGGAGTGTAAAAGTGGGTAGAAGTGTTAGGTTTGAGCCGAGCCTGATGACGTGTGGACAGCTCTCTGTCTGTCTCTCTCTATCTCTCGCTCTCTCGCTCTCTCGCTCTGTCTGTGTGTCTCTCTCTCTGTCTCTGACCATAGGAGTCCCCTCAAAGCCTACCATTAACTATGTACATACCCAGCGTGCGACAGAGCTGCAGGAGTTGTGACCTGTAATTGTTGTGCCTAGGGGGACATATGGGGGAGGGAATGCTGTCACCTGCAGGCAGGTGTTTGTCCCCCTGTGTGCTGAGGGTGTCAGGTTCTTGTCCGGTTCTGGCATTTAGGTCGCCACAGACTAGTACATGTCCCTTGGCCCGGAAATGATTGATTTCCCCCTCTAGGATGGAGAAGCTGTCTTCAAGGGGAGGATATAGGTAGCACACAGGAGGACATTTTTCTCTGTTTAAGATCATTTCCTTTTGAATTTCTAGCCAAATGTAAAATGTTCCTGGTAGTTTGGTGGATGGGACTACAAGCTCTCTGTAACCTAGAGAGCAACCAGTGGGTCCGTCTCCTCCATACCAGGTTTCTGCAGGATCTCTCTCTCTCTCTCTCTCTCTCTCTCTCTCTCTCTCTCTCTCTCTCTCTCTCTCTCTCTCTCTCTCTCTCTCTCTCTCTCTCTCTCTCTCTCTCTCTCTCTCTCTCTCTCTCTCTCTCTCTCTCCTGGAGCAGATACACTGGGAGTGTGTCATTGGTCATAACTCAGAGGAAAGTGTTGGATCACAGAAAGAATATGGGGAAAGATATTTCTGTCGCTGAGCTTGTTCTGTGTGTCAAGTCCAATAGATAATAAACACACGTTTACACAAGTCTCTCGCTGTCTCTCTCTCTGTCTCATATTGTCTTCAATGATATCTCTGTGTGTGCCACCAGTGCCATCCGAAGCCCCTGCCAGTGTGGAGGCTAGGGCGTTGTCTGCCACTGAGGCCATTGTGTGGTGGCTCCCTGTCACCCAGCACACTGTTGAAGGATACCAGGTCAGTACTACTGTGTCTAGGAGGAGTAACATGACTGTATATTAGAGAGGAGAAGAAGCCTGTATGCATCAAGCCAGAGACCTCAAAACACTCGACTAACTCTTAGTTATGTCGCTGGAGTTCTCCATTGTATTTGCACCTGCACGGTGAGGTACATGATAGGGACATTTTCTTGACCATTATTATCTTACCAGGACATATTTTAGGCCCTGTAATAGTGTACACAGTATATTGACTTTCTGTGACCCTCTTCCTCCTCTCTCCTCCTCTCCTCCCTCTCGCCCCTCTCTCCATCACCTCCCCCCTCTCACCCTCTGTACTCTTCTCTCCTTCACCCCCTCCCCCCTCTCATCCTCCCTCTCCTCCTCCTCTCACCCTCCCCTCCTCTATCCTCTCTCACCATCTCCCCTTCACCCCCTCTCCCCCTCTCTTCCTCTCTATCCTCCCCCTCTCACCCTCCCCTCCTCTCTCCTCTCTCACCATCTCCCCTTCACCCCCTCTCCCCACTCTCTTCCTCTCTCTCCTCCCCCCTCTCACCCTCCCCTCCTCTCTCCTCTTCTCCCCTTCACCCCCTCTCCCCAAGGTGCGGTACTGGATGAAAGTGGAGGACAGAGAGGCATCCAGTCAGAGAGTGGTGGTGTCCAGCAGAGAGAACCAGACAAGGTTGGAGAACATGAGGCCAAACTCCCCCTACCTCATAGAGGTCAGGGCCTACAATGCAGCCGGATACGGACCCCCCAGCCATCACTTCCAGATCTACACCAAAAAAGCCCGTATGTACATCGCTCTCAGGGCCGGTTCACTGGACACAGATGAAGCCTAGTCTTGGACTCAAAAACATTATCAATGGAGTTTCTCTATTGCAAAGCGTGCCTTAGTGGAGGACTAGGCTTTATCTATGTCTGGGAAACTGTCCCTCAGCTCAGTAATCTTCAGCATATTCTGAGAGGGATTTGACGATATACCGTTGATACCGTATACCAGGGTGTTTCAAAATACTGACGTTATGATTTTCAATACTGTTTAAAACAAAACACATTATTATTTGTGTTTCAGTTTTTCAGGTTTTGGGCACAGCTGCCTCGCGGGGGCTGCGGGGGTGCGAGTTACGCCTTCTAACTAGAAGAATAATAATATATGTATTTTTTTGGGGGAACTTCCGGTAAAACCGTATCCCCCGATGTGGTACAGAAACGGTATGAAACCCGAATTCTGAGTTTCTGATTGTCACATGATCTTTACTCTGTAGCACTATTTGACTTCTGTTTTCCTCCAGCCCCAAGCCGGCCCCCTAAAATAATCAGTAAAAAGCTGAAAGGAACGTCAGTAAACATCGCCTGGGAACATGTCGAACCCTTGGCCAACGAGTCAACAATAGATGGATACAAGGTGTGTGCTGTTTTACCAAATACACGGGAGCTTGAAGTGCATTTCAAGCTGAAAGTCTGTACTTTAGCCATAACTGATGTGTCTCTGTTGAGCAGTCGTCACATACTGTACGTACATTTGACGTGACAGGTTTCTTAATGCCGCCGCATCCAATACACAACTGAGCTAAACAGTACATCTTACTGAACAAAACATACAGTTTACTCAACTACCTTCCTTGTAGTCACAACTCCTTAGTATGACTATGTGAACAGATCTATAATGCTGTCTGTCTGTCTGTCTGCCTGCCTGCCTGCCTGCCTGCCTGCCTGCCTGCCTGCCTGCCTGCCTGCCTGCCTGCCTGCCTGCCTGCCTGCCTGCCTGCCTGCCTGTCTCTCTGTCTCTCTGTCTCTCTGTCTCTCTGTCTCTCTGTCTGTCTGCTGGTCTCCATATAGGTCTTGTACAGGAAGGCTGGCCTCTCCACAGGTCTACTGTATACCACAGGGAAGCGATCCATAGACCTGCCCATGCCCAGGGACGGGGACTGCGTAGTGGAGGTCAGGGCCCATAGCGAGGGAGGAGATGGGGCTGTGGCCCAAGTACGCATCTCAGGTAAACATCAATCAAAACCCCTCCACCCATTTTATATGACTGTAGACTCCACCAAAGACCCTCCACCCATCTTATATGACTGTAGACTCCACTAAAGACCCTCCACCCATTTTATATGACTGTAGACTCCACCAAAGACCCTCCACCCATCTTATGCATCTACTACAGTAATGTAAACTATGACAACATCAGTGACAGCCCCTGTCTATAGGCCCCCTGGTTGACAGTGACAAATTACTCTGGGTCTGGATTAAAACGGACATAATCCTGCTATTTTATGACCAGGACAAGGAAATAATCCTGCTATTTTATGACAGACAGGACAAGGAAATAATCCTGCTATTTTATGACCAGGACAAGGAAATAATCCTGCTATTTTATGACCAGGACAAGGAAATAATCCTGCTATTTTATGACCAGGACAAGCAACTAATCCTGCTATTTTATGACCAGGACAAGGAAATAATCCTGCTATTTTATGACAGACAGGAGAAGGAAATAATCCTGCTATTTTATGACCAGGACAAGGAAATAATCCTGCTATTTTATGACAGACAGGACAGGGAACTAATCCTGCTATTTTATGACCAGGACAAGGAAATAATCCTGCTATTTTATGACAGACAGGACAAGGAAATAATCCTGCTATTTTATGACCAGGACAAGGAAATAATCCTGCTATTTTATGACAGACAGGACAAGGAAATAATCCTGCTATTTTATGACCAGGACAGGGAAATAATCCTGCTATTTTATGACCAGGACAAGGAAATAATCCTGCTATTTTATGACCAGGACAAGGAAATAATCCTGCTATTTTATGACCAGGACAAGGAAATAATCCTGCTATTTTATGACAGACAGGACAAGGAAATAATCCTGCTATTTTATGACAGACAGGACAAGGAAATAATCCTGCTATTTTATGACAGACAGGACAAGGAAATAATCCTGCTATTTTACGACCAGGACAAGGAACTAATCCTGCTATTTTATGACAGACAGGACAAGGAAATAATCCTGCTATTTTATGACCAGGACAAGGAAATAATCCTGCTATTTTATGACCAGGACAAGGAAATAATCCTGCTATTTTATGACCAGGACAAGGAAATAATCCTGCTATTTTATGACCAGGACAAGGAAATAATCCTGCTATTTTATGACAGACAGGACAAGGAAATAATCCTGCTATTTTATGACAGACAGGACAAGGAAATAATCCTGCTATTTTATGACCAGGACAAGGACATAATCCTGCTATTTTATGACAGACAGGACAAGGAAATAATCCTGCTATTTTATGACAGACAGGACAAGGAAATAATCCTGCTATTTTATGACAGACAGGACAAGGAAATAATCCTGCTATTTTATGACAGACAGGACAAGGAAATAATCCTGCTATTTTATGACAGACAGGACAAGGAAATAATCCTGCTATTTTATGACAGACAGGACAAGGAAATAATCCTGCTATTTTATGACAGACAGGACAAGGAAATAATCCTGCTATTTTATGACAGACAGGACAAGGAAATAATCCTGCTATTTTATGACCAGGACAAGGAAATAATCCTGCTATTTTATGACCAGGACAAGGAAATAATCCTGCTATTTTATGACAGACAGGACAAGGAAATAATCCTGCTATTTTATGACCAGGACATCCAAAGAATGAAGAATAGGCTACACAACGCACCTCTCTGACCAGGCAGCTCACAAATGCATTTTCAACGGAGTGGTATTGAAATAAAAACAAGCCTTTATGAATGTAGGATTTGTGGATTGAGCAGAGAGAAACTTCCCTTAGAAAATAAATGTAGTGTCAGCTTCAAGCATCCGCCAGTAATTTACATGTCATCGATCTGGCACTCATATTTTGCCACTCGGAAAAAACTGTCTGTTGTCAGACATCTTTCAAATCCAATCTCTGGTTTATTGAGAACCTGTCACACCATGTCACACCCACACACACGCACACACACACACACACACACACACACACACACACACACACACACACACACACACACACACACACACACACACACACACACACACACACACACACACACACACACACACACACACACACACACACACACACACACACACACACACACACACACACACAGAGAGAGGCCTCTTAGAGTGGTACATAGGATGATATCATTAATCATTAGACCTTCACAAAGTGGTCGAAGCGCTGTCTCCACTAAACCCCATAGGAGCATAGATTTGCAGTATGTTCTCTTTTGACCATTTGCTGTAAAGTAACTGTAAAGCACTTTGTGACAAATGTCTCCCCACAATGTCTCTAAAACGTCTCCAACATGCTTTGTATCTCTGTACAAATGTACTCGCACATCATTGAAACATCACAATATTGGCTTTGTGTCTGTAAAACTGTAATTAAATGCAATTCAATCCTAATCGAAACGTCACCATTGTGTCTTTGTGTCTCTATCTCCATCCAGGTGGAGCCGTCATGGTCACCCAGTCCCTCAGCCTGGCCCCTCTGCTCCTGGTGGCCATGTTGTGCCTGCTGACCCTCTGAATGTACTGCATCTTTCTCTGTCTACACTGCCCAGTCCAGTGAAGGAGACTAGGTTGACGCCTATTATGACTTTGGTTCCCACAATCTTTGGTTTCACCCTGAAGGCCAAAGGATCATTTTCCCACCTCGAGGAATAGGGCTTTGTTTGTGGAGAAAAAAAACACACAATAAGAAATGTGTATAAAGGATGAAGAATGACATCTGGAATATCTCTTAAATCATAACCTACAATGTCTTTGAAGGAGGAGCGTCAAAAGGAAGTCTGTCAACTCTTTCAATATGCCTTATATGTAAACACTTACACTTATCTTTCACAATGCCTTGCCTCTAACTGGGTGAGGTGTGAGTGCTGAGGTACTGCACAACGTCTGTAAGGAACTGTCAAATATATTGTGATAAGGGCCTTTCTTGTTCATTCATAAAGGTGCAGTAGCTTGGAAGTGTGTGTTTCATTTGACGTGGGACATTTATGGATCATCGATACAACGTTTGCGTTCCACATATAAAGCATAAGCTAAGCAGGTGATATAGTTGTGAAGGATAAGTCTACAAGTTTACTAAATTGTCTTTATATTTCAATTACATTTCGGTGGCTTTTTCTTAGTACTTTTGAATATGTTTTTTTTTTCAAGGTGAAACATACCCTCCCCTTCCAGAGTCAAATCAAATCTCTACTCAAGGTCCTTGGCATATATCAGAGTTTTATCATCAAACATCATCAGACAAAAGAGTCATTTATGTCATGCTAATATAATATATGCAATAATGTTTATGGTTTTGCCATCTCACAAGTACATATAGCCTACTATTAACGATGTAACATCGTTGTTCCCAAAAACATTGATTTTATCTCCCAAAAAACATGCTTATTTCCAACTCATAACATTCTCTAAATGAATGGGAGACCAGTTTGCAAGTGTTTGCATGTATCTGAAAGAGTTTACTGACAAAACAAGATCAACTTCTTAGCCGGAGTGATGCCTGCATTTTTAGCACATGTACATGTGTGTTTGTAAAGTTGAATGTATTGAATAACTGTGGAAATGAGCTTTAAAACATATCAGACCTGCAGTTTCTAACATGATATAAACAACGTGTAAACAGTGGTGCATTTGGTTTGGTTGTCAGGACAACTGTCATGTGACCGTCGTGTGTCCAATGTTGTTAAAGTGTCCGATTGGAGGAACCATGATTAAACTGAGTTAGGAATCAGAAATAGAATTCTAGAATGGGTTTTTGCCATTCTTTTTGTCCTGTTCTTAGGATTCTATTGCTATGGTTGGAATATCTCATTGAAAGAGTACATGGAGCACAACAAGTTGTTGGTTTTGACTGTTGTTAAGACTTCGGAGGTAGACTATAAATGCTGGTGCTTTGTAAAGAATGCTGCCATCTTGTTCATGTCTTAACTGTTTTCTATGTTTTCATATCTTTATTAATCAACGTCTCAGTGTGAGTCTCAGTGCTACCAGTTCTGCAGTAATACATATTAACGTCTGTCTGAATCTTCAATCGTTCTTTCTATTTTATTACATATAACACAACCTGCCTAGCGTCTAAAACAGTGATGCTATTATCGTGTATCATTGTGTATAAACTGGTGCAAAGCACAAGAGAAACAAAATAAACTATCGAAATCAATATCTGAGAATAACCATCAGAAGCTCATACATTTGTCCTACTATTTTTGCAACATTGTTTTGTATTTTTTATCAATAACATGAGTGTGATCAGAGTTATACTGTATACGGGATGCATTATCAATTGGTGTTGTTGTTTTTCTTTATGTTTGTGATTAATATATTTCATCCTGATGACACACCACTGGTTCAACAGTAGATACGATCATGTCCCACTGAAAACTCTGTGTTTTTGATTGCTCTGCGAATACATGTTCAGTGTGACTGAGTGATGCTCGCCATTCTTCTACCAGCTGTGGTCCGCAGAGTTACGTGTGGCTTGCTAACACAAGGCTCAGGTAGCTCCCTGGACCAGAAGCTATGCTTCTTCTATATACATTGTGACTATATCAACAAAACATCCACCACAAAGTGCTTTTTCTCAGTTTCCCCTCATGCAACAAATCATCGAAAGAGTTGCCAAATGCATGAATGCCTTGAACTTATTTGTTATTTCAAAGGAAACGGTTGCTAAGAAAACGATTGCCATGGAAACGGTTGCTATTCCTACATCCTCTAACATGCATGACATTGGAAACGAATGGTATAGGCCTGTATGGTAAAATTTAAATAAAAAAACTCCATCCATACATTGCAATGAGTCAACGTACAGTCATACATTCAGGCTTCCTATCAGGCTTCATATGAACTCAACTGCCTTTGTGGTAAACAATAATATTCATTCAGTCATGAGTGAAATCCCTTTATGTCAGAGACTGTATAATGTTTGCATACTGTACTTTCTCTAGATAAGCCTAACATGTTCATTAGTTGCCTCAAGCAAGTCATCTCAAGGGGAAGTCTATGTAGGGCAGTTTATTGTAGTTGTAAAATTAATTAAATCTTTCAATAAATTACCAAATTTTTCCAGAAATACTCACACTAGAATTTCTGGGAAAACTGGGTATTTGGGGGAAGGTTTCTTGAATGTTTCCATCGTAAAGGGGGGTTAAGGTTTTAGAGAGAAAAACCTTAACTGGCTAAAGGAATCTCACTCATTCAGTAGGTTCAGTACTGGTCAGTCCTGCAGTCTCATTCCTTACTGTAAGGTAGGTTGGGGTTTGATGACATTACCTCTGTGGTTGATGATGCAGCAGTGTTTGGCTGTATATTGTTCAGTGCTTTGCTCATACTGTAATGAATAGGAATCACACATGTTGAGAGGGAGGGGTGAAACTGGACGCTCTCATTGTCTGGACTTAAAAAGAACAATAAAATAATAGTTACTGTAACTATTCATTTAAGGTGAATTGTCTCCTTTCTATATATCGGAAGTATGTGCTTCTACACCTGCATTGCTTGCTGTTTGGGGTTTTAGGCTGGGTTTCTGTACAGCACTTTGAGATATCAGCTGATGTACGAAGGGCTATATAAATACATTTGATTTGATTTGAAATTGGATTTGATTTAGCTACTGAAACTGTTCATGATTTATGAGAAAACTAAGATTATGACTTCAAGTTACAAGACTTTAAGTTATCAGTATTGAAAGACTTCGTAGTTTGAAGTCTCAAGTCCAATACATAACGACCTCGTCAAGAGGTTTGGACTCTTGGTGTAACATTTAGGGTGGACCTGGGTTTGAGTCCCAGTTTCTACATTGGTGTTAGAATTGGGATGGTGCCTGTTAGGCCATAGGAGATGGGTGTAATTTACACTTAAACATGTTTTTTTAAAAATTGAACCTTTATTTAACTTGGCAAGTCAGTTAAGAACAAATTCTTATTTACAATGACGGCCTACACCGGCCAAACCCGGACGACGCTGGACCAATTGTGCGCGGCCCTAATGGGACTCCCAATCATGGCCGGTTGTGATACAGCCTGGATTCGAACCAGGGATGCAGTGCCATAGACCGCTGCACCACTCGGGAGCCCCACTTGAGGGACTAAGTGCAGAGAAGCGTGAGGACACACTCTCCTGAAGGAAGTGGGTAGAAGCAACCTTAACACAACACCTAGCAAGCTTGTCAAGAGGTTTCGAGAGCTTGGCTTTACATTTAAGGTCTTGGCTGGACCCAAGTTTGAGTCCTGATCAGGGCTAAACCCCCTGAATTCTTCACATCCCTCAAAACAATGTTTCCTGGATATCACCATCTGGTTCAATATTAGATCAAATTGACTTTCCCAACTTTCACAGCAATCAATAACTGTGCACCTCTGGCCAAGAACGCCTTTTGGGAGAGCGCAGAAAAACAGCTGATCAGAACCAGGAAGTAAAAGTGAGTTTAAAATTATTGTTACTGAGTCAAACAAACTTGTAAATTACAATCGTATTTCCCAATAAATGTAGATGTCTGTGTTTCCTACTGAGTTGCAGAATGTGTTAGAATAAGCTATTTAGAAAAAGCTATTTAGAAAAGCTATTTAGAAAAGCAATTGAATTCCTAGATCTTAACCGCTGAGGGTGCTGGGTGGTCAGCTCTATAACTGCTGATGTGCAGGCCTTGCCCTCTTGGTATGCATTAGGTTTTACTCAATTGGAAAGCTCCATTGAGAAAGCAGTTTTTCCTCAGTAATACAGTTACATTGTGGCAGACCTCTTACTGCTGCAATCAGGCTTTTATCCACATTTGGGATTCAGGACATTTTCATGGAACAAATCAAATGTAATAAAATTGTATTTGTCATATGCTTGGTAAACAACAGGTGAAGACTAACAGTGAAATGCTTACTTCCCAACAATGCAGAGAGAAACAAAGAAATAGCAGAGAAAAAATAACACAAGGAATAAATACACAATGAGTAACGCTAACTTGGCTTTATACACAGGTACCAGTACCGAGTCAATGTACAGGGGTGCAAGGTAATTGAGGTAGATATGTACATTTAGTTAGAGGTAAAGTGACTATGCAACAGGATAGACAATAAACAGTAACAACAGTGTATGTGATGAGTCAAAAGAGTTAGTGCAAAAAGGTAACGGGGCCACTCCTTAGTTGCCCTGGCTGTTTTTTTGGGGTCATTGTCATGCTGGAAGACCCAGCCACGACCCATCTTCAATGCTCTTACTGAGGGAAGGAGGTTGTTAGCCAAGATCTCGCGATACATGGCCCCATCCATCCTCCCCTCAATACGGTGCAGTCGTCCTGTCCCCTTTGCAGAAAAGCATCCCCAAAGAATGATGTTTCCACCTCCATGCTTCATGGTTGGGATGGTACTTTTGGGGTTGTACTCATCCTTCTTCCTCCAAACACGGCGAGTGGAGTTTAGACCAAAAATCTTTGTCTCATCAGACCACATTACCTTTTCCCATTCCTCCTCTGGATCATCCAGATGGTCATTGGCAAACTTCAAACGGGCCTGGACATGCGCTGGCTTGAGCAGGGGGACCTTGCGTGCGCTGCAGGATTTTAATCCATGACGGCGTAGTGTGTTACTAATGGTTTTCTTTGAGACTGTGGTCCCAGCTTTCTTCAGGTCATTGACCAGGTCCTGCCGTGTAGTTCTGGACTAATCCTTCACCTTCCTCATGATCGTTGATGCCCCACGAGGTGAAATCTTGCATGGAGCCCCAGACCGAGGGTGATTGACCGTCAACTTCCATTTTCTAATAATTGCGCCAACAGTTGTTGCCTTCTCACCAAGCTGCTTGCCTATTGTCCTGTAGCCCAGGTGCAGTTAATATAGGTAATGAGTGGAGAACAGGAGGGATTCTTAAAGAAAAACTAACAGGTCTGTGAGAGCCGGAATTCTTACTGGTTGGTAGGTGATCAAATACTTATGTCATGCAATAAAATGCTAATTAATTACTTAAAAATCATACAATGTGATTTTCTGGATTTTTGTTTTAGATTCCATCTCTCACAGTTGAAGTGTACCTATGATAATAATTACAGATCTCTACACGCTTTGTAAGTAGGGAAAACCTGCAAAATCGGCAGTGTATCAAATACTTGTTCTCCCCACTGTATACCTACGGTCACTGTGGGGACGACGTCGTCGATGCACTTATTGATGAATCTGGTAACTGATGTGGTAAACCCCTCAATGCTATCCGATGAATCACAAGACATATTCCAGTCTGTGCTAGCGAAACAGTCCTGTGGCTTAGCATCCGTTTCACTGGTACTTCCTGTTTGAGTTGTTGCTTGATGGCAGGAATCAGGAGGATAGAGTTATGATCAGTTTTGCCAAATTTAGGGCGAAGGAGAGATTTTTATGAGTCTCTATGTGTGGAGTAAAGGTGATCTAGAGTTTTTTTTCACTTCTAGTTGCACAGGTGACATGCTGGTAGAAATGAGGTCAAATGGATTTCAGTTTTCCTGAAATAAAGTCACCGGCCAATAGCTTATCATGGGGTATTCTACGTCAGGCGAGCAGAACCTCGAGACTTCCTTAATATTAGATATCGCACACCAGCTGTTATTAACAAAGAGGGATAACATCTGATTGTGAAAACATATACAATATTTTCACTAAAATATTAATTTTAAATGTTTTAACTCTGAACTCTTGCTTCTATATACAGCATGTATGAATGGTACTGTATCTAGCAGCAGCACCCACTCGTTGTTACGCTAAATGAGTGAAGAGGTGTGGAGTCAGGCGCAGAGAGCAAAAGATGTGGGAAAAAAACACACTTTAATGTCCAGGAAAAATAACATGAACAAAAGTAGGAAAACAAATGATCAGAATTATAAACGGACAGCGCGAAACCCAAAATGCAAACAAAATACACTCAAACACAGAACAGACGAACAAGCCCGCACGGGCTGAACAAATTTATATAACCCCACCCTAACAACCAAACAAGAAACAGGTGATACCAATCAGACAAAACCAAAAGAACACAGAACAACGGATCGGTGATAGCTAGTAGACCGGCGACGACGACCGCCGAGCTCCACCCGAACAAGAAGGGGAGTCACCTTCGGTAATATTCGTGACACTCGTAGCACGCGCTCCAGCAGGTATATCTCACTGGTCACCCCTAAAGCCAATTCCTCCTTTGGTCGTCTTTCCTTCCAGTTCTCTGCTGCCCATGACTGGAACGAATTGCAAAAATCTCTTAAACTGGAGACTCGCATCTCCCTCACTAGTTTTAAGCACCAGCTGTCAGAGCATTTTACAGATCACTGCACCTGCACTTAGCCTATCTGTATCTCTACCTACCTCATCCCCATACTGGTATTTATTTATTTTGCTCCTTTGCACCCCAGTATCTCTACCTGCACATTCATCTTCTGCCGATCTACCATTCCAGTGTTTAATTGCTATATTGTAATGACTTCGCCACCATGGCCTATTTATTGCCTTAACTCCCTTATCTTACCTCATCTGCACTCACTGTATATAGACTTTTTGTTTTCTTTTGTTCTACTGTATTATTGACTATGTTTGGTTTATTCCATGTGTAACTCAGTGTTGTTGTATGTGTCGAATTGCTACGCTTTATCTTGGCCAGGTCGCAGTTGCAAATGAGAACTTGTTCTCAACTAGCCTACCTGGTTAAATAAAGGTGAAATAAAAAATGAAAATAATAAATCTAATGATGGACTGTTTTTGTTGTAATATCTTTATTTGAAATAACAATTTCTTCAACATCTCTGGAGAAAGCTGCCACTTTTCACTACCAGAGGGTAGAGCTGATGAGAGATCAGAGATATCGTTGCAACTCTGTGTTCCATTATAGATAATACAAGTTATCTCAAGATAGTAGCCTATTTTATTTTATGCCAGAACCTGAAACAGCAGTAAACATTTTTTTGCTTCCCAACTTGTATCCAATAATGATTTCAGATCAAAATGATTGGTGTCATTTCCCCTTTGTTAAATAGTTTATCTATTGGTTCGATTTAGATTCATATTAAGACAAGGAACATTCCTGCAGGTCAAAAGGGCTTCAATAGTTCTTAGTTCTGCACACATATGAACATACACAGGAGGATTATGGGAAAAGGAAGGAGATGAACAGCCTTTCCTTGAATGTGAATCACATCAATTGGCTTATCAGCTGGAACATATGGCCTCTCTGTGATATGTCAAATCCCAGTTGGTTTTCTGCCAATTGCACTGTTTTGTTGTTGTTGTCGTTGACATCATTTGTTGCTACACCTCCTAAGGGAAATCAGATTGTCAAATTTACAGATACGTCCTACTGAGTTTAATCTGAAAGAATCTGCAAGAATCAGAGTTCAAAAAGTACACTTCAATTGCCATGTAAAACAAACTTTGATTGTTTTACAAGGAAGTTAATCTGACTGCCTTGGTTAGATTTATTGACAATGAGGATTCATATCATTGTTTTACTTTTTCCTCAAATGTATGAGGAGGACCATGAGCAGTGTGGTGTGAAATCACTAGCAGTGCTTGACTTGGACTGAAATAGGTGCCGGTACTAATTCTGAGTGCCGGTAGTGTGTTTATATTTAGGTGCAGGAACTCCGCCGTACTTTAAGGCCTATTCTGTAAGAGGTGCAGGAATTCAAGCAGTAGACAATGTGAGGGGCCGGTATTCAGTTCTGGTGAGCTCCTGTCCAAGTCAAGCACCGGACACCAGACAGACAGGCACACTCAAACCAGTGGCAGCAGTAAACACTATAGTATATCAGAGACATATGGCCTAGGTTACTATAAGTATTTCTTCAGACAGTTGGAAACATCCCAGGTCTGAGAATATTGTCTTTGGAAAGCCAGCCTCTCTCTCTCTCTCTCTCTCTGACTTGTCAGACAACACAACACACACCCAGAGTGATGCCACCTAGTGTATGTTTACTCCAGACACAGACTCAGATTGAGGTGCCTGTACTCTGTCATGCTGAGTTTGACAGTTAGATGGTGGGTAGAGGGCTATAGGCCAGTAAGTCATGGGTTCAGGCTCACTTAGAGATCCCTGTTCAGATATTATATTACAGAGATTTGGTGTAAAGTAGGGGGACCCAAAATACCATCTGTGATGATGCTACAGTGCAGCCTATTTTGTAGAGCATTCAAACTAAATTAGAATAGATAAATGAATTATTATTTATAAATAAGGGTTTACATACTGTAGGTAGGTCTCTGTTTAGTTGTGGTAACTAATTAATCCAACAGTCTGCAAACCATGGTATCTGAAGGCTTAGGCGACCTCTGGTGGTTCTATTGAAAATAATACATGAATGGAAATCACTGTATTGTAGCCCATTTAGTCTAAAATGTATTCAGTGCTAGGCATATACTAGCGTACCACCAATTTCTCGTTATTATGGATAGGGAAATGCATCCATGACGCAGTTTCTCTTGCTCTCTCTTCATATTGAGAATAGACAAGGATAAGCAAGGATGAGTAGACTAGACTACAACTCCAGCAACAAGTGGGAGGTGAAAAGTGATCCAGTCCATGTACAGTGAGCAAGTGACGTCGACATTAAGCGCATATATTTCTATTGCCTGCGTTAATATAGGCTGCGTTCAGATTTTGATTTTACGCACATTCAGTATAGTCTGCAGCTTCATCAGTTTGTTCATCTACACCTGACCAAACTTCTGACAACTTGTTTACGTTGCAACTGCAGAGGCTGTTTCCAACACCGTCCAACGCGACTCCGGACCCGCTAAGAGAATTGATCATGTGCGCGGACTGCCTAAATCCATGCAAGGACAGAGAAAGTTGCAGAAAGGTTTTGAACTCAGGCGAGATGGACAATGAGCCGCGTATGATGAAAGAAGAAGAATCCGACTTTGACCACAGAGATGTTGGTATCTGTCAGAAAGGATGCGGGCTTCTCTTGTCCCATACAGACATTGTCCAGGGAGACCATTGCTGTTTGGATGCGCTTCGTATGCTGAATGATGGGCTCCAGGAGAGAAGCGCTACCATGGAGCACGAAGGCCGAATGCAGAGGCTCAGGTGGGGTAGGAGAGAGCAATCCCTCCTCGCCCAGGTGTCTTCCATCCAGAGCGAAGCACAGCTGACTGCTTTGAAGTACAAGCGAAAGTTACACCAATACATGTTGAATATCAACAACATAACCGAACAGGTTATTGGACATTACAAGCAGGTGAGGAATAGTAAACAAGTATTGATTTTGATATAAGCATGTTTCATAATGCCTAGGTAAGCTACCACACAAAACAACTGTATTTGAGATGGTGACATAAATACTTGATGTTTCATTCATTATCGAGCAAAATGATTAGCTGTTTTTAATAAGAAATAGAAGCCATTAATTGAAGAGTGTTGACACCAAGCCTCCATGACTTTTCCCTTATGATAATGTAGCCTATACAGAGTAACTCTGGGGCCTCTGGACTCTGTGTGTCTGATCCGGGTCCAACTGATGCAGTGTTCGGGCTCCAGGACCTGAAGGAGCATGGCGGGGTACCAGAGGTAAACCATCACAACACTGTAACACAGGTGATTACACAGCTGTACTGTGGCTTTACCCACTCAGCATATTACTCTACTGTGAGGTTTAGTCTTTTCAGAGCACATCGTTGACTCCTTGTGACTGAGGGGATTCCGTCCGTAGCTATCATCAGACCTATTCAATTCAGCCTATTGCCAATACCTTGGCTTTCCCCCGGTCAGACAACCCTTTGTTCAAACATTGACTTTAGGGATCCCATCCACTGTGTACGGTATTGAGTGGTAGTGCTCTGAAGCTTAGTTAGAGTTTATAGACCGTAAGCTCAGTTCACACCCTTTCCTTCATTGTTTTGTGTGGTAAATGTCATGCTGAGAGTGTTTTGAATTCCTCTTTTATCTCTTCAGGAAGTAGGATAGTTACATTTCATAGATGATAATAAAATGATGGCTTGGGGAGTTATTATGTCACAATTTTCCATCCCAAAGCAGACCACTTCAGGTTGTTAAAAATCACAAATGGAAACAAACACAAAATGTGGTGGCTTATGCTTCCTGAGGAGCGATGGGCCGAAGTACGTATGGAAATCTTACTGTGCTTTCAATCAAAGTTTTTCCCACTAACAGTAAGCTTGTCATTTTAAAAATTGTCTGTGGGAAATTCCATAGCTTTTACTGTGACCCTGTGAATCAAGCCCAGCCCTGTTTCTGACCTTTTAACTTGTAACTTTTACACAGAAGTGGACATAGTGACAGACAAAACAGTACATGACAAACTACTTCTCCTACTGAGTTTTGTTCCAACTTCAAATGAGAAACATGGCCCCAAAGAATGGTCTTTGATGGGTCACTGAGGATCAGGTGTATTTCCTGGTCACGTTCATACAGGTCATTGTGGCTGTTTTCAGGGTGTTGGTGTCAACTAATCACCCGGTCAGATTTCATCCGAAGTCACGACAATGATTGATTGTTCAGATGGAGAGGAATGTGAGGGGAAGTTGTAATCTTGTTTTCTTTGTTTATGGACTAGTAAATGAATGCCTGTTACTTTGCATTTAGACTAAGTCATTAATGGTGTATTTCCTTTTTCCTAATTTCTTAAATTCCTCAAGTTGTTTTCAACCCTTAAACTATGTCTACACTTATAATAGTTTGATCTAACTGATATTGAATGAGTGTGGTCTAGGGGTTTCAGCCCATATTAAACCACCTCTCTCTTGGCTCCTGCTGCTTGCTATCCTGACAATAGACTTTCTGTCAGAGAACACTTTGAGGTAGATTATGTTTGTGCATCCCAAATGGTTACCTGTTCCCTACATAGTGCACTAATTTCCCCCTTTGTCCTATGGGTCCTGGTGAAAAGCTGTGCACTAGGGAATAGGGTGCCATTTGGGGACGCAGCCTGTGTTATTGGCTTTCTCTGACCAGGGAGACAGTGTTTTGTTTGGGGCCAAGCGGGAGAGGGGAGGGTGTGGGTAGTTTTAATTCTGGTAATGGTCACATAAATTATGTTTAATGGCCTCTAGCATGCTGTGAGAGTGCAGCTAGACTCACTTTTGATTAATAGAGAAAATGATTTACTCTGTGGTGGCAGCTCTGGAGAGGGACACACACACACACACACACACACACACACACACACACACACACACACACACACACACACACACACACACACACACACACACACACACACACACACACACACACACACACACACACAGCTACTTCCAGACTTTTATCATGGCTAAACACTTCCACTAGATAAGCCAGATGAGATCTGTAATTGTCTCTGCTGTTGTTTTCATGAATGTGTTTGCCAATACCTGAGTTTCCTCCATTTTGTCAAAATCCCAAAGGAATTGACTTTAGGTCTTGCTCTGTAATGATGAGCAACTGTAGAGATACAATATCATATTATTTAATTCTGTGACAGGAACTGGTAAACATCTCTTAGGATTTACCTTTAAACCTGATGTTGCTTTGTCTTTTATCAGACTCTCTCTTCATAATCTCCATAGTTGTAGTGTTGTTTGGCTCAGTCAAATTGTCTGGGAAGTTGTTGTTACACCTCACTAATGGTAAGAGCTCACTTCATTTGGAATGTTTGCCAACTGCCAGTTTAAAAAAAAAATGAGCTAGAGACAAAATGCAGGGTTTCTGTGATGGTGAAGTACCCTGAGTCCTTGTCTACAACCAACAGCACTAGTCCACGAGGAAGAGAGGCTGTGCTGTGATAGGGGGATTTCAAGTATAAGCCTGCCAAAGTCCCATCTCACTGTGTGTGTGCGTGACAGTTTGTTGTGAGCAGTGATACTGTACATGTATATACAATGAGCCAGGTGGTGTTGCTTTCATGCAGCTTGAGAACATTTGATGTAGATGCTGCAGCTGATACTCTTCACACTGCCTTCCCTTCCTCTGGGCTACTGCCCCCCAGCCTTTCCTTCCTCTGGGCTACCCCCCCCAGCTTTCCCTTCCTCTGGGCTACTGCCCCCCAGCCTTCCCTTCCTCTGGGCTACCCCCCCCCAGCCTTCCCTTCCTCTGGGCTACCTCCCCCAGCCTTCCCTTCCTCTGGGCTACCTCCCCCAGCCTTCCCTTCCTCTGGGCTACCCCCCAGCCATCCCTTCCTCTGGGCTACCCCCCAGCCTTCCCTTCCTCTGGGCTACCTCCCCCAGCCTTCCCTTCCTCTGGGCTACCTCCCCCAGCCTTCCCTTCCTCTGGGCTACCCCCCCCCAGCCTTCCCTTCCTCTGGGCTACCTCCCCCAGCCTTCCCTTCCTCTGGGCTACCCCCCCCCCCCCAGCCTTCCCTTCCTCTGGGCTACCTCCCCCAGCCTTCCCTTCCTCTGGGCTACCCCCCCCCCAGCCTTCCCTTCCTCTGGGCTACCCCCCCCCAGCCTTCCCTTCCTCTGGGCTACCCCCCAGCCTTCCCTTCCTCTGGGCTACCCCCCCCAGCCTTCCCTTCGTCTGGGCTACCCCCCCAGCCTTCCCTTCCTCTGGGCTACTGCCCCCAGCCTTCCCTTCCTCTGGGCTACGCCCCCACCCCCAGCCTTCCCTTCCTCTGGGCCCCCCCCCCAGCCTTCCCAGAGCATGAAGTCAATGAGGACAGTGAGTCAGTCAGTTGTTTTGTTATTGAAGAGGACTAACTGAAGTAAGACCAGTATGATTTGGACAGGCTGAGTCACTCCTATCTTACAAAGGATCCATATCCCTACCAGGGAAGCAGACTAAAACTGGGTGCGGTTAAATTTACTCTGTAGGTTCATGCCTTCATTGTTATAGCTGTTGGGCTACAAGGGGGAGTAGCCCAGAAGGAAGGGAGGCCGGGGGAGGGGAGAGAGCCCAGAGGAAGGGAGGCTGGGGGCGTAGCCCAGAAGGAAGGGAAGGGTGGGGGGAGGGGCGTAGCTCAGAAGGAAGGGAAGGCTGGGGGAGGGGTGTAGCCCAGAGGAAGGCAGGCTGGGGGGTAGCCCGGAGGAAGGGAAGGCTGGGGGAGGGGTGTAGCCCAGAGGAAGGGAAGGCTGGGGGGAGGGGTGTAGCCCAGAGGAAGGCAGGCTGGGGGGTAGCCCAGAGGAAGGGAAGGCTGGGGGGGGTGTAGCCCAGAGGAAGGGAAGGCTGGGGGGAGGGGTGTAGCCCAGAGGAAGGAAGGCTGGGGGACTGCAGCCTGGAGGAACGGAGCCTGGGGAACTGTAGCCTGGAGGAAGGAAGCCTGGGGAACTGTAGCCCGGAGGAAGGGAAGGCTGGGGGCTGTCGCCTGGAGGAAGGGAAGGCTGGGGGGCTGTCGCCTGGAGGAAGGGAAGGCTGGGGGGCTGTCGCCTGGAGGAAGGGAAGGCTGGGGGGCTGTCGCCTAGAGGAAGGGAAGGCTAAGGGGGGTGTAGCCAGGAGGAAGGGTGGGGGGAGAGGAGATGGAAAAGGTCATTATGTTCAGGCCCAGAACACAAAGATGACAGGAACAGATAACTCTGTGACCAGAGAAAAAATAGATTCATCACCTTTTCTTTCTTGTCGGCTGATAAGATACTTTTTTCCCCCCCTTGCTTATGCTGAAACGAGTCTGAGCTGAGAGCCCAAACAAAAGATGATTGCTGATGGAAAAATGTAATTTTCAATAGGATTTGTTCCCCCTCAGTAAAAACAATGTTTTACTGATTTTGGCTGTGTTTCTGTAGAAACAATGTTATGCTGTTCTGAGAGACATTATCAGATAATCATCAACTCTGTGTGTTGTAGCAGACAGACTTTAGTGGAGTCTACAGTCATATAAGACGGGTGGAGGGTCTTTAGTGGAGTCTACAGTCATATAAGACGGGTGGAGGGTCATATAAGACTGGTGGAGGGTCTTTAGTGGAGTCTAGTGGAGTCTACAGTCATATAAGATGGGTGGAGGGTCTTTAGTGGAGTCTACAGTCATATAAGATGGGTGGAGGTTCTTGGGTGGAGTCTACAGTCATATAAGATGGGTGGAGGGTCTTTAGTGGAGTCTACAGTCATATAAGACGGGTGGAGGGTCTTTAGTGTAGTCTACAGTCATATAAGATGGGTGGAGGTTCTTGGGTGGAGTCTACAGTCATATAAGATGGGTGGAGGGTCTTTGGTGGAGTCTACAGTCATATAAGATGGGTGGAGGGTCTTTGGTGGAGTCTACAGTCATATAAGATGGTGGAGGGTCTTTGGTGGAGTCTACAGTCATATAAAATGGGTGGAGGGGTTTTGATTGATGTTTACCTGAGATGCGTACTTGGGCCACAGCCCCATCTCCTCCCTCGCTATGGGCCCTGACCTCCACTACGCAGTCCCCGTCCCTGGGCATGGGCAGGTCTATGGATCGCTTCCCTGTGGTATACAGTAGACCTGTGGAGAGGCCAGCCTTCCTGTACAAGACCTATATGGAGACCAGCGGACGGACGGACGGACGGACGGACGGACGGACGGACAGACACTGGTGTCTCAAGGATCACATCCATTGTGGAGGGAGGCTGCTACTGGATCTCAAAGGCACATACTTACCCAGCTAATCGAGAGCGCGTAACTGTTCTCTGTCAGTTTCCTACAGTACTTACAGTCCCTTGTCTACTTCTAACAGACCTAAGGTCAGCATTTAGATAACTCAGCTGGAGGGTGTTTTTTTCTTTTTTTTTCGTCTTTTCTAAATTGGTAGATGAAGAAAACTTGAATATACTTCATAGAAATCCCTTGTCAACAAGTGCATGGTTGCATAGGGGTGCAAATGTGGGGTGCATAGTGATACTGTTGTACGTTCCAGATGCTCGGGCTGTTTCTGTACCTGCTGTGCTCTGTGAGCAGGGTAACTGTTTACTCTAGTTCCTGCTCATAGAAAGGACCGCATGGTATTTCCTGTTTCCTGTATCGTTTGACTATTACGCACAACTGCCTTCTAGTTGGTCAGCTAGCAACTCAAACAAACTTCCTCATGGCTTTATTGAGATATTAGTGGAGGGTGGCTTTATTTAGATATTAGTGGAGGGTGGCTTTATTTAGATATTAGTGGAGGGTGGCTTTATTTAGATAGTAGTGGAGGGTGGCTTTATTTAGATAGATAGTAGTGGAGGGTACGAGAAGGCAGTATATTGATCAGGTGTGTTACATAGTTGTGGAAAAGAAGGTCCTGAACACTGGGCTTATCAGTATCACTAGTTGATTTCCTGTTACGTTTCGGACTCACTGCCTTCATCAGAGAACTCGTGACTCTTCAATTTTCTGTGTCTTTTCATGTGCTCCGGATGAAGGGTTAACTCAAATCTTAGATTTGATATTGAGCTAAGGAATTTTCAGTGTGTATTTCCTTGTCAGATTGGCTAACCTTCTGTTGTTCTTAAGCTTTGAGGCGTGTGGCCTTAAAAGAGGCAGAGGTTGAGATGTCATCTGGATGACAGAGAGTGTTGCTATGGTGCTGGACCACACCACCAATGTCGTTCCAGGTCAACGAAGGCGTGACTGTTGTGTTTGGTGGTGTGTGTGTTGACTCTGTCTCTTTTCCCTCCTTGGCGGTGCATTATAATGTGTGTTGAGGCCTGTTGTTTTAGGCAGTCGGTGTGAAACAGGATGCAGTTCCACTAAAGGCCACCGTGGTCATACAGAGACAGGGTTTTTTCTGCGGGGTGTTTTTTCAGTCTGACTATATCCAAATAGTATTTTTTTTAAATATATACACTGAACAAAAATATAAATGTAAAGTGTTGGTTTCATGAGCTGAAATAAAATCCCAGTTTACATCCTTGTTAGTGAGCATCTCTCCTTTGCCAAGACAATCCATTCACCTGACAGGTGTGGTATACCATGGCATTACACAGGTGCACCTTGTGCGAAGGACAATAAAGGGCCACTCTAAAATGTACATTTTTGTCACACAACACAATGCCACAGATGTCTAAAGTTTTGAGGGAGAGTACAATTGGCATGCTGACTGCAGGAATGTCCACCAGAGCTGTTGCCAGAGAATTGAATGTTAATTTCTCTACCATAAGCCGCCTCAAGTCGTTTTAGTGAATTTGTCAGTACCTCCAACTGCAGACCACATGTGGGCGAGTGGTTTGCTGATGAACAGAGTGCTCCGTGGTGGTGGGGTTATAGTATGGGCAGGCATTAGCTACGGACAACGAACACAATTGCATTTTATCAATGGAAATTTCAATGCACAGAGATACCATGATGAGATCCAGATGCCCATTTTTCTTTTTAAAGTTATCTGTGACGAACAGACGCATATCTGTGTTCCCAGTCATGCGAAATCCATAGATTAGGGCCTAATTAATTAATTTAAATTGACTGATTTCCTGATATGAACTGTAACTCCAGTAAAATCTCTACAGTTGTTGGTTTTATATTTTTGTTCAGTATAAGATCATCTTTCAGCACCAACAATCACCAAAATAAAAGCTAGACAGTCAGGGAGAATCTAAAATTCCCCAAATGATGCATTCAGGCCCAGAACCCCCATTGATTTGTTATGTTTAAGTCACTCAGATAGTATTAGCCTTGTAGAATGACAGGAAATGAGCTTTAAAACGGCTACATTCTGTCACTGGGGCTAATAGGAGGGCAGTCAGTGACATCACCGGTGGCCACACCCCATTCAGGGCCACCATCTAAGCCCAATTTTGACCCAGAATGAGGGTTGCTGAGCTTTTGGCTTGAGCTTTTTTGAAAGGCTCCTTTCAGCAGTTGGAGTTTTGGTTATTTTGGGTGGGGTGTCGCTCATGACCCAATCTTCAATTAATCACATCAGTTGACCCTTAAGAACTACCCTATAAATCCACTACCCTTTAAATCCACTACCCTTTAAATCCACTACCCTATAAATCCACTACCCTTTAAATCCAGTACCCTTTAAATCCACTACCCTTTAAATCCACTACCCTTTAAATCCACTACCCTTTAAATCCACTACCCTTTAAATCCACTACCCTTTAAATCCACTACCCTATAAATCCACTACCCTATAAATCCACTACCCTATAAATCCACTACCCTATAAATCCACTACCCTATAAATCCACTACCCTATAAATCCACTACCCTTTAAATCCACTTTGAGAAAATCACATTTTATTGGTCGCATACACACATTTAGCAGATGTTATTGGTCACATACATACATGGTTAGCAGATGTTAGCCTAGTGGTTAGAGCGTTGGACTAGTAACCGGAAGGTTGCAAGTTCAAAACCCCCAAGCTGACAAGGTACAAATCTGTTGTTCTGCCCCTGAACAGGCAGTTAACCCACTGTTCCTAGGCCGTCATTGAAAATAATAATTTGTTCTTAACTGACTTGCCTAGTTAAATAAATAAAAATACACATGGTTAGCAGATGTTATTGGTCACATACATGGTTAGCAGATGTTATTGCCAGCAGCATACCTTGCTTCTGAAGCTAAGCAGGGTTGGTCCTGGTCAGTCCCTGGATGCTGCTGGAAGTGTTGTTGGAGGGCCAGTAGGAGGCACTCTTTCCTCTGGTCTAACAAAATATCCCAATGCCCCAGGGCAGTGATTGGGGACATTGCCCTGTGTAAGGTGCCGTCTTTCAGATGGGATGTTAAACGGGTGTCCTGACTCTCTGAGGTCATTAAAGATCCCATGGCACTTATTGTAAGAGTAGGGGTGTTAACCCCGGTGTCCTGGCTAAATTCCCAATCTGGCCATCAAACTATCACGGTTACCTAATAATCCCCAGTTTACAATTGGCTCATTCATCCCCCTCCTCTCCCCTGTAACTATTCCCCAGGTCGTTGATGCAAATGAGAACGTGTTCTCAGTCAACGTACCTGGTAAAATAACAGATAAATACAATTTAAAAAAAATGTAAAACATACACATGGCTAGCAGATGTTATTGGTCACATACACATGGCTAGCAGATGTTATTGGTCACATACACATGGCTAGCAGATGTTATTGGTCACATACACATGGCTAGCAGATGTTATTGGTCACATACACATGGCTAGCAGATGTTATTGGTCACATCACATGGCTACAGATGGCATACACATGGCTAGCAGATGTTATTGGTCACATACACATGGCTAGCAGATGTTATGGTCACATACACATGGCTAGCAGATGTTATTGGTCACATACACATGGCTAGTAGATGTTATTGGTCACATACACATGGCTAGCAGATGTTATTGGTCACATACACATGGCTAGCAGATGTTATTGGTCACATACACATGGCTAGCAGATGTTATTGGTCACATACACATGGCTAGCAGATGTTATTGGTCACATACACATGGCTAGCAGATGTTATTGGTCACATACACATGGTTAGCAGATGTTATTGGTCACACATACATATTTAGCAGATGTTATTGCAGGTGTAGCAAAATAGGACATTTTACGCTTGTTCATCAACATTTCTCAGGTGTGTGTGTGTGTGTGTGTGTGTGTGCGCACACGTCTGCATTTATTGTGTGTGTGATGGTGAACCTCACAGCACAGTAAATTCCCTCTGACCTCAGACCAGAAGATTGGCCCAGCTTTCAGGTGCTCTGAGCTGAGGGAGTCCCATTTGACTGGAGCAATGCATGATCCTACTCAAGTAACAGCAAAGGGCTCTGTTCACACCTTAATGAATGCAGGCTGGAGACGCCCAGAACCACCCCTGAACCTGGGTGGCATATATCAGATCAGAGCTCAACACTCATGGCTTCTACAGCTGGAAAAGAAGTCTAATGTCATAATAACACAGTTTAAAGCTATTACATACTGTGAGAAATGAGTCCAAAGAAACCAGGCAGTTGATTGAACAGACTGAGGGACTGTATTTGGAGGGATTTTCTTATAGTGCCCGGGAAGACTTAAAAAAACAGCTGTGTCTGAAATTCTTTCACCCCTCTGTAAACTGATGGCACTAAAGGGTCTAGCCTACCGCGTAGACGTTCCCTCGTGAGACCAGCTCTCTGTATCTCTGATGAGTAGACGTCTTTGTAATGACGTGATTCACAGACCAAATAGCTGCTGTGGTTGACTGTTAACCCCCCCCTACCCTTCAAGTCTCACTGCTGGGGGGTCCGTTAGTCAGTGACCCGGTGGTTATCTTACCGTGGCAGAAAACAACACACTCTTACGGTATCTCAGACAGATGTAATGTCCAGCCTTTACAGGATGATTAGGAAAGTCCTGATTCAGCACACAAACACCCAGCTCGCTGCTTATCATAAACGCTCTCTAAGCAGTGTGAAAGGCATGTGTAATCAGGGCAAGATGTGGCCAGGCCTGCCTGGTGGGGAGTGTTACCAATGATGTGGCCAGGCCTGCCTGGTGGGGAGTGTTACCAATGATGTGGCCAGGCCTGCCTGGTGGGGAGTGTTACCAATGATGTGGCCAGGCCTGCCTGGTGGGGAGTGTTACCAATGATGTGGCCAGGCCTGCCTGGTGGGGAGTGTTACCAATGATGTGGCCAGGCCTGCCTGGTGGGGAGTGTTACCAATGATGTGGCCAGGCCTGCCTGGTGGGGAGTGTTACCAATGATGTGGCCAGGCCTGCCTGGTGGGGAGTGTTACCAATGATGTGGCCAGGCCTGCCTGGTGGGGAGTGTTACCAATGATGTGGCCAGGCCTGCCTGGTGGGGAGTGTTACCAATGATGTGGCCAGGCCTGCCTGGTGGGGAGTGTTACCAATGATGTGGCCAGGCCTGCCTGGTGGGGAGTGTTACCAATGATGTGGCCAGGCCTGCCTGGTGGGGAGTGTTACCAATGATGTGGCCAGGCCTGCCTGGTGGGGAGTGTTACCAATGATGTGGCCAGGCCTGCCTGGTGGGGAGTGTTACCAATGATGTGGCCAGGCCTGCCTGGTGGGGAGTGTTACCAATGATGTGGCCAGGCCTGCCTGGTGGGGAGTGTTACCAATGATGTGGCCAGGCCTGCCTGGTGGGGAGTGTTACCAATGATGTGGCCAGGCCTGCCTGGTGGGGAGTGTTACCAATGATGTGGCCAGGCCTGCCTGGTGGGGAGTGTTACCAATGATGTGGCCAGGCCTGCCTGGTGGGGAGTGTTACCAATGATGTGGCCAGGCCTGCCTGGTGGGGAGTGTTACCAATGATGTGGCCAGGCCTGCCTGGTGGGGAGTGTTACCAATGATGTGGCCAGGCCTGCCTGGTGGGGAGTGTTACCAATGATGTGGCCAGGCCTGCCTGGTGGGGAGTGTTACCAATGATGTGGCCAGGCCTGCCTGGTGGGGAGTGTTACCAATGATGTGGCCAGGCCTGCCTGGTGGGGAGTGTTACCAATGATGTGGCCAGGCCTGCCTGGTGGGGAGTGTTACCAATGATGTGGCCAGGCCTGCCTGGTGGGGAGTGTTACCAATGGGACTATTCTCTACAGCCTCATGTCGTGTCGGCGCCGTTTGAATGACATTAATTAGTTCGAGACACCGTCAACATAAACATATTCTCTGTACATAAAACTTTTTATTTAAGCTCCAATCAGCAGCATTTTTTAATATATTTTTTTTTACCTTTATTTTACTAGGCAAGTCGGTTAAGAACAAATTCTTATTTACAATGACGGCCTAGGAACAGTGGGTTAACTGCCTGTTCAGGGGCAGAACGACAGATTTGTACCTTGTCAGCTCGGGGATTCGAACTTCCAACCTTTCGGTTACTAGTCCAACGCTCTAACCACTAGGCTACCCTGCTGCCCAGACAGTCTCTCTCTTCAGAAGGAGGATGGAGTTGTAATTAGGTGAGAGTGAAGGAAGCCTTTCGATGCTGAGAGACTGAGAGGAAACAGGAAATTACAGCACATCGGAAGGGGCTGAAGGGAGCGATAAGGAAAGGTAACATGCCAGGTGCACTGGGGGGGTATTAGTCCATTAAGCTCTGCACTGTAGTCCTGCCAAGGGGGAAAGCCAATCGGATCCAAAGAAATCCTTGCTTTGAAAAACCTCTTTACTTTCACTACTTGTTGAAGGTTGGTTAACCCTTCAGTACGTCGTTGAATGAAAAGAGGTGAAAACAACATCACACTTTGTTTTGATCGTCTTTTCAGTTACTCTGGCACTTCAGTGGAAAGACAGCTGTCTGACTTCATCCGTCTGACCTCATCCGTGTCTGACCTCATCCGTGTCTGACTTCATCCGTGTCTGACTTTATCCGTGTCTGACTCCATCCGTGTCTGACTCCATCCGTGTCTGACTTCATCCGTGTCTGACCTCATCCGTGTCTGACCTCATCCGTGTCTGACCTCATCCGTGTCTGATCTCATCCGTGTCTGACCTCATCCGTGTCTGACCTCATCCGTGTCTGAGTGAGAGGCCGGAACCTCTTGTAAAGCACACAGGTTAGGTTACTCTGTGTTTACATCCAAGTAAAACATAATCCTCCTTAACTGTCTGATAAAGTGCTTCCTCGTCAGCTTCTTCAGTTTTCTTTTGTCAGGAAGTTTCATTCGACCCCTGTAGAGGAAGACATGTAGCTTCAAACACAGTCATCCCACCCGAACAGCTTCACAGGCATCTGCCTTGCCATGCCGGCCCCCCCATTAACAGCAACAAATGAATGCTGATGAATACGTATGAATATGGATGAATACTAATGAATATTGATGAATACTAATGAATAAGAATAGGTCTGTTAATTCTCCTCTCAAATAATCTTTCTAGTTCCACAATTTGAGTAGAAAGACGTGAGTTTGAACAATAACAGTGTGGAAGCTTATACTGGAGGTTTGACAGATCTTCATTCATCAATGGTGAAGTGTGTGTGGTGGTGGGGAATTCCTCAATCAGGACCCACCACTGACTGCTCTGTATTTATATGGCCTTGTAAGAGGAAATTAAGAGAGACGAGCTTTGTGTGTGTTCTTATTTAAATGTTATTAAAGCCAGATAGACCTACCTTATTTACCCCCCCCCCCCTCCATGAGTGAAATGATGAATATTAATCACGTAGAAACAGTCCTATTGTTTCCTAGATCGGCCCTCTTGTCTTTTAATCGTCATTCTTCTACCACTCACCTAAAGGAGGAAGAACACCTGTTACTGGTTATCAACCAGCTCCGAGTAGCTGATTAGGTTGTCTGAGATTGGAAGTGACTGCATTCAGCACAACATTTGAGTTGGCTTTTCAAATGTAACCTGGGTGGGGGGGGGTCTCTCTTCTGGTAAAGTGTGTACATCAGAGGAACTATTATGTGTGTGTGTGTGTGTGTGTGTGTGTGTGTGTGTGTGTGTGTGTGTGTGTGTGTGTGTGTGTGTGTGTGTGTGTGTGTGTGTGTGTGTGTGTGTGTGTGTGTGTGTCTCTGTGTGTGTGTGTGTGTGTGTGTGTGTGTCTCTCTGTGTGTGTGTGTGTGTCTCTCTGTGTGTGTGTGTGTGTGTGTCTGATCTTGAGTGTTTTCTCTCTCTGGGCGGTACAAGTACGTCACTGTTTCTTTGCTCCATTTCTCCCTAATTCACCTCCACTGTGCAGGGTGGGACGCAGATAGATATCTGTGTTTATGCTGAGTGACCACAGTGAGGTCACAGCCGTACAGTTCCTACCTCCCCACCAACGGACAACCAGGCCAAGCTATGATTGGATCAGATTGGATTATAGCCAATCAGATCCAATCAGTTCTGCCAACGTTAAGATCGTATTGTTCGTTATTATACGTCATTTGTTTAGTAAATTGTTATACCCTGAAGCAAACCATCCTGTATGAGTTTTGAATGAGGTAGGTAGTGTGACTGCAGTCTACATCCAGTAGATGGCAGAATACACATTATGTGCAGGTGAAAACCCTCCAGTCTTCACTAGACTGAACAAGGGGAGGACTCATTGCATTCTAGGAAATTAATTTACAGTTGGGCTGGGATTGTTCTAGGACTGTCTGAACATCTGACAACTGTTAGTATTCTTTCTGTTTAAATGTACATGTTTAGTACTGGTTTAGTATAAGTAACTGTATGTTAAGCTAGTCTGTAGCAGCACTTGGCAGCACATGGAATGCTCTCTATTCTTTGCCAAACAACTCGGGGACATGTCTAGGTAATCTGCCTGCTATGTGTTGTCTATCTCGGTACGCTGTATGTTGTAGGCTATAAGTGGAGGGTCTCTTCAAGATGTCAAAAAACATTTGTAGGGTTTAGGTTACTGCTTGTGCTTTCCCCTCCTCTCTCATCTCCCTTCCTGGCTCATCTCTCCTCCTCTCTCATCTCTCCTCCTCTCATCTCTCCTCCTCTCTCATCTCTCCTCCTCTCTCATCTCTCCTCCTCTCTCATCTCTCCTCCTCTCTCATCTACCCTCATCTCCCCTCCTCTACCCTCATCTCCCCTCCTCTCTCATCTCCCTTTCTGACTACCCTCGTCTCCCCTCCTCTCTCACACCCCCCTCCTGACTCATCTCTCTTTCTCTCTCATCTCTCTTCCTGACTCATCTCCCCTCCTGACTCATCTCCACTCTCATCTCTCCTCCTCTACCCTCATCTCCTCTCTCATCTCCCTTTCTGACTACCCTCGTCTCCCCTCCTCTCTCACACCCCCCTCCTGACTCATCTCTCCTTCTCTCTCATCTCTCCTCCTGACTCATCTCATCTCCCCTCCTGACTCATCTCCTCTCTCATCTCCCTTCCTGACTCATCTCCCATCTTCTCTCATCTCCCTTCCTGACTCATCTCCCCTCCTCTCTCATCTCCCTTCCTGACTCATCTCCCCTCCTCTCTCATCTCCCTTCCTGACTCATCTCCCCTCCTCTCTCATCTCCCCTCCTCTCTCATCTCCTTTCCTGACTCATCTACCCTCCTCTCTCATCTACCCTCCTCTCTCATCTCCCCTCCTCTCTCATCTCTCCTCCTGACTCATCGCATCTCTCCTCCTGACTCATCTCCCCTCCTGACTCATCTCCTCTCTCATCTCCCTTCCTGACTCATCTCCCCTCTTCTCTCATCTCCCCTCCTGACTCATCTCCTCTCTCATCTCCCTTCCTGACTCATCTCCCCTCTTCTCTCATCTCCCCTCCTCTCTCATCTCCCCTCCTCTCTCATCTACCCTCCTCTCTCATCTCCCCTCCTCTCTCATCTCCCCTCCTCTCTCATCTCCCCTCCTCTCTTATCTCCCCTCCTCTCTCATCTCCTTTCCTGACTCATCTCCCCTCCTCTCTCATCTCCTTTCCTGACTCATCTCCCCTCCTCTCTCATCTCCCCTCCTCTCTCATCTCCCCTCCTCTCTCATCTCCCTTCCTGACTCATCTCGCTTCCTGACTCATCTCGCTTCCTGACTCATCTCCCTTCCTGACTCATCTCCCTTCCTGACTCATCTCCCTTCCTGACTCATCTCCCTTCCTGACTCATCTCCCTTCCTGACTCTTCTCCCTTCCTGACTCATCTCCCTTCCTCTGTCACCTGTCCTCCTCTGTCACCTGTCCTCCTCTGTCACCTGTCCTCCTCTGTCATATGAGATGAATAATGTAGGGTAAGTAACATTATATAAGGTAGCATTGTTTAAAGTGGCTAGTGATATATTTACATCATTTCCCATCAATTCCCATTATTAAAATGGCTGGAGTTGGGTCAGTGTCAATGACAGTGTGTTGGCAGCAGCCACTCAATGTTAGTGGTGGCTCTTTAACAGTCTGATGGCCTTGAGATAGAAGCTGTTTTTCAGTCTCTCGGTCCCAGCTTTGATGCACCTGTACTGACCTCGCCTTCTGGATGATAGCGGGGTGAACAGGCAGTGGTTCGGGTGGTTGATGTCCTTGATGATCTTTATGGCCTTCCTGTAACAACGGGTGGTGTAGGTGTCCTGGAGGGCAGGTAGTTTGCCCCCGGTGATGCGTTGTGCAGTCCTCACTACCCTCTGGAGAGCCTTACGGTTGAGGGCGGAGCAGTTGCCGTACCAGGCGGTGATACAGCCCGCCAGGATGCTCTCGATTGTGCATCTGTAGAAGTTTGTGAGTGCTTTTGGTGACAAGCCGAATTTCTTCAGCCTCCTGAGGTTGAATAGGCGCTGCTGCGCCTTCTTCACGACGCTGTCAGTGTGAGTGGACCAATTCAGTTTGTCTGTGATGTGTATGCCGAGGAACTTAAAACTAGCTACCCTCTCCACTACTGTTCCATCGATGTGGATAGGGGGGTGTTCCCTCTGCTGTTTCCTGAAGTCCACAATCATCTCCTTAGTTTTGTTGACGTTGAGTGTGAGGTTATTTTCCTGACACCACACTCCGAGGGCCCTCACCTCCTCCCTGTAGGCCGTCTCGTCGTTGTTGGTAATCAAGCCTACCACTGTTGTGTCGTCCGCAAACTTGATGATTGAGTTGGAGGCGTGCGTGGCCACGCAGTCGTGGGTGAACAGGGAGTACAGGAGAGGGCTCAGGACGCACCCTTGTGGGCCCCCGTGTTGAGGATCAGCGGGGAGGAGATGTTGTTGCCTACCCTCACCACCTGGAGGCGGCCCGTCAGGAAGTCCAGTACCCAGTTGCACAGGGCGGGGTCGAGACCCAGGGTCTCGAGCTTGATGACGAGCTTGGAGGGTACTATGGTGTTGAATGCCGAGCTGTAGTCGATGAACAGCATTCTCACATAGGTATTCCTCTTGTCCAGGTGGGTTAGGGCAGTGTGCAGTGTGGTTGAGATTGCATCGTCTGTGGACCTATTTGGGCGGTAAGCAAATTGGAGTGGGTCTAGGGTGTCAGGTAGGGTGGAGGTGATATGGTCCTTGACTAGTCTCTCAAAGCACTTCATGATGACGGAAGTGAGTGCTACGGGGCGGTAGTCGTTTAGCTCAGTTACCTTAGCTTTCTTGGGAACAGGAACAATGGTGGCCCTCTTGAAGCTAGACCTGATGGGTTAGACCTGATGAAACGACAGCAGTAGGTAGTTTCCTCTGGGTTAGACCTGATGAAACGACAGCAGTAGGTAGTTTCCTCTGGGTTAGACCTGATGAAACGACAGCAGTAGGTAGTTTCCTCTGGGTTAGACCTGATGAAACGACAGCAGTAGGTAGTTTCCTCTGGGTTAGACCTGATGAAACGACAGCAGTAGGTAGTTTCCTCTGGGTTAGACCTGATGAAACGACAGCAGTAGGTAGTTTCCTCTGGGTTAGACCTGATGAAACGACAGCAGTAGGTAGTTTCCTCTGGGTTAGACCTGATGAAACGACAGCAGTAGGTAGTTTCCTCTGGGTTAGACCTGATGAAACGACAGCAGTAGGTAGTTTCCTCTGGGTTAGACCTGATGAAACGACAGCAGTAGGTAGTTTCCTCTGGGTTAGACCTGATGAAACGACAGCAGTAGGTAGTTTCCTCTGGGTTAGACCTGATGAAACGACAGCAGTAGGTAGTTTCCTCTGGGTTAGACCTGATGAAATGACAGCAGTAGGTCGTTTCCTCTGGGTTAGCCCTGATGAAACGACAGCAGTAGGTAGTTTCCTCTGGGTTAGCCCTGATGAAACGACAGCAGTATGTAGTTTCCTCTGGGTTAGCCCTGATGAAACGACAGCAGTAGGTAGTTTCCTCTGGGTTAGACCTGATGAAACGACAGCAGTAGGTAGTTTCCTCTGGGTTAGACCTGATGAAATGACAGCAGTAGGTAGTTTCCTCTGGGTTAGACCTGATGAAACGACAGTGTCTGTGATTGTCTTCCCTCAACGCTGTAAATGGTCGCTGAGTGCTGTTGTGCTGCTGAATCAATAACTCCTATCAGAGGTTGAACACTCAAAGATTACTGATGAGAGTGATTTCCAGTGTGTGTGTGTCTGGCAAGCTTGTGAATGTGTGTGTGCACACATACATTTGTGTGTGTTAGGAATGGGGGGGGGGTTGTTCTGAGATAATGCAGTTGGATTTCCTCTGAAAGTTTTCCTCTTAACAAATTATAGATATTATGGTAGCAGGGAGGGGAAAGGCCTAACATTTATGTTTCTTATAGATCTGTAGCCAAACACGTTGAAGAGGCCCATTCCTCCTGACAGAGCTGGTGTAACCAAGTCAGGTTTGTAGGCCTCCTTGCTCGCAGACACTTTTTTTTAGTTCTGCCCACACATTTTCTATAGGATTGAGGTCAGGGCTTTGTGATGGCCACTCCAATACCTTGACTTTGTTGTACTTAAGCCATTTTGCCACAACTTTGGAAGTATGCTAGGGGTCATTGTCCATTTGCAAGACCAATTTGCAACCAAGCTTTAACTTCCTGACTGATGTCTTGATGTCTGTAGTCATTGTCCATTTGGAAGAGCCATTTGCGACCAAACTGTACTCGATACCATCTACTGTATGCTGCTCTGTACCATCACTCATTCATATATCCTTATGTACATATTCCTTATCCCCTTACACTGTGTATAAGACAGTAGTTTTGGAATTGTTAGTTAGATTACTTGTTGGTTATTACTGCATTGTCGGAACTAGAAGCACAAGCATTTCACTACACTTGCATTAACATCTGCTAACCATGTGTATGTGACAAATAAAATTTGATTTGATAAGAAGTTCAAACAGGTGCCATTATTATTATTATTATGGAGGAGAGAGGAGCCTCTTAAAGAAGAAGTTACAGGTCTGTGAGAGCCAGAAATCTTGCTTGTTTGTAAGTGACCAAATACTTATTTCCCACCATAATTTGAAAATAAATTCATAAAAAATCTGACAATGTGATTTTTCTGGATTTTTTCCCCTCATTTTGTCCGTCATTGTTGAAGTGTACCTATGATGAAAATGACAGGCCTCTCATCTTTTTTAAGTGGGAGAACTTGCACAATTGGTGGCTGACTAAATACTTTCTTGCCCCACTGTATTTCTCTTCTTTGATTACTCCATTTATTACCATGTTGTCTGCAGCACTACTTGACCTTCAAATGGAATCCCCCTTAGACAAGTAGCGATGAGTGTCAGTTGGGAGAATTGGTCCTCCAGTCTGGTTGACATTCGCCATCATGCAGAGGGATAATGTGCTATTCCCTTCAACTGTTTAGGAGGGAGTATAATTAATCTTATTAGCTAGGCTGTTCAAGTAGCATCTGATTTCTCTCCTGCTCTGTTTCTCTCCTCTGTTTCTCTCCTCTGTTTCTCTCTCCTCTGTTTCTCTCTCTCCTCCTCTGTTTCTCTCTCCTCTGTTTCTCTCTCTCCTCCTCTATTTCTCTCTCCTCTATTTCTCTCTCCTCTGTTTCTCTCTCTCCTCTGTTTCTCTCTCTCCTCTGTTTCTCTCTCTCTCTCCTCTGTTTCTCTCTCTCTCCTCTGTTTCTCTCTCTCTTTCCTCTGTTTTTCTCTCTCTCCTCTGTTTTTCTCTCTCTCCTCTTTTTCTCTCTCTCCTCTGTTTCTCTCTCTCCTCTGTTTCTTTCTCCTCTGTTTCTCTCTCCTCTGTTTCTCTAATTTTCTTTCTGTTTCTCTCTCTGTATCTCTCTCCTCTGTTTCTCTCTCCTCCTCTATTTCTCTCTCCTCTATTTCTCTCTCCTCTGTTTCTCTCTCTCCTCTGTTTCTCTCTCTCCTCTGTTTCTCTCTCTCTCTCCTCTGTTTCTCTCTCTCTCCTCTGTTTCTCTCTCTCTTTCCTCTGTTTTTCTCTCTCTCCTCTGTTTTTCTCTCTCTCCTCTTTTTCTCTCTCTCTGTTTCTCTCTCTCCTCTGTTTCTTTCTCCTCTGTTTCTCTCTCCTCTGTTTCTCTAATTTTCTTTCTGTTTCTCTCTCCTCTGTTTCTCTCTCCTCTGTTTGTCTCTCCTCCTCTATTTCTCTCTCCTCTATTTCTCTCTCCCCTGTTTCTCTCTCTCCTCTGTTTCTCTCTCTCCTCTGTTTCTTTCTCCTCTGTTTCTCTCTCCTCTGTTTCTCTAATTTTCTTTCTGTTTCTCTCTCCTCTGTATCTCTCTCCTCTGTTTCTCTCTCCTCCTCTATTTCTCTCTCCTCCTCTATTTCTCTCTCCTCTGTTTCTCTCTCTCCTCTGTTTCTCTCTCTCCTCTGTTTCTCTCTCTCTCTCCTCTGTTTCTCTCTCTCTCCTCTGTTTCTCTCTCTCTCCTCTGTTTCTCTCTCTCTTTCCTCTGTTTTTCTCTCTCTCCTCTGTTTTTCTCTCTCTCCTCTTTTTCTCTCTCTCCTCTGTTTCTCTCTCTCCTCTGTTTCTTTCTCCTCTGTTTCTCTCTCCTCTGTTTCTCTAATTTTCTTTCTGTTTCTCTCTCCTCTGTTTCTCTCTCCTCTGTTTGTCTCTCTCTGTTTGTCTCTCTCCTCTGTTTGTCTCTCTCCTCTGTTTGTCTCTCTCCTCTGTTTGTCTCTCTCCTCTGTTTGTCTCTCTCCTCTGTTTGTCTCTCTCCTCTGTTTGTCTCTCGCTCCTCTGTTTGTCTCTCGCTCCTCTGTTTCTCTCTCGCTCCTCTGTTTCTCTCTCTCTCCTCTGTTTCTCTCTCTCTCCTCTGTTTCTCTCTCTCTCCTCTGTTTCTCTCTCCTCTGTGTCTGTCTCCTCTGTTTGTCTGTCTCCTCTGTTTCTCTCTCTCCTCTGTTTGTCTCTCCCCTGTTTCTCTCTCTCCTCCTCTGTTTCTCTCTCCTCTGTTTCTCTCTCCTCTGTTTCTCTCTCCTCTGTTTCTTTCTCCTCTGTTTCTCTAATTTTCTTTCTGTTTCTCTCTCCTCTGTTTCTCTCTCCTCTGTTTCTCTCTCCTCTGTGTCTCTCCTCTGTTTGTCTCTCTCCTCTGTTTGTCTCTCTCTCTCCTCTGTTTCTCTGTCCTCTGTTTGTCTCTCTCCTCTGTTTGTCTCTCTCTCTCCTCTGTTTCTCTGTCCTCTGTTTCTCTCTGTCCTCTGTTTCTCTCTCTCTCCTCTGTTTCTCTGTCCTCTGTTTGTCTCTCTCCTCTGTTTGTCTCTCTCTCTCCTCTGTTTCTCTCTCTGTTTCTCTGTCCTCTGTTTCTCTCTGTCCTCTGTTTCTCTCTGTCCTCTGTTTCTCTCTGTCCTCTGTTTCTCTCTGTCCTCTGTTTCTCTCTGTCCTCTGTTTCTCTCTGTCCTCTGTTTCTCTCTGTCCTCTGTTTCTCTCTGTCCTCTGTTTCTCTCTGTCCTCTGTTTCTCTCTCTCTCCTCTGTTTCTCTCTCTCTCCTCTGTTTGTCTCTCTCTCCTCTGTTTGTCTCTCTCTCCTCTGTTTGTCTCTCTCTCCTCTGTTTCTCTCTCTCTCCTCTGTTTTTCTCTCTCTCTCCACTGTTTCTCTCTCTCTCCACTGTTTCTCTCTCTCTCCTCTGTTTCTCTAATTTTCTTTCTGTTTCTCTCTCCACTGTTTCTCTCTCTCCTCTGTTTGTCTCTCTCCTCTGTTTGTCTCTCTCTCTCCTCTGTTTGTCTCTCCTCTGTTTCTCTGTCCTCTGTTTCTCTCTGTCCTCTGTTTTTCTCTCTCTCTCTCTGTTTTCTCTCTCTCCTCTGTTTCTCTCTCTCCTCTGTTTCTCTCTCTCTCCTCTGTTTCTCTCTCTCTCCTCTGTTTCTCTCTCTCTCCTGTTTCTCTCTCTCTCCTCTGTTTGTGTCTCTCTCCTCTGTTTCTCTCTCTCCTCTGTTTGTCTCTCTCCTCTGTTTGTCTCTCTCTCTCCTCTGTTTGTCTCTCCTCTGTTTCTCTGTCCTCTGTTTCTCTCTGTCCTCTGTTTCTCTCTCTCTCCTCTGTTTCTCTCTCTCTCCTCTGTTTCTCTCTCTCCTCTGTTTCTCTCTCTCTCCTCTGTTTCTCTCTCTCTCCTCTGTTTCTCTCTCTCTCCTGTTTCTCTCTCTCTCCTCTGTTTGTGTCTCTCTCCTCTGTTTCTCTCTCTCTCCTCTGTTTCTCTCTCTCTCCACTGTTTCTCTCTCTCTCCACTGTTTCTCTCTCTCTCCACTGTTTCTCTAATTTTCTTTCTGTTTCTCTCTCCACTGTTTCTCTCTCTCCTCTGTTTGTCTCTCTCCTCTGTTTCTCTCTCTCCTCTGTTTCTCTCTCTCTGTTTGTCTCTCCTCTGTTTGTCTCTCCTCTGTTTGTCTCTCTCCTCTGTTTCTCTGTTTCTCTCTCCTCTGTTTCTCTGTTTCTCTCTCTCTCTCTCTGTTTCTCTGTTTCTCTGTTTCTCTCTCTCTCCTCTGTTTCTCTCTCCTCTGTTTCTCTCTCTCCTCTGTTTCTCTCTCTCCTCTGTTTCTCTCTCTCCTCTGTTTCTCTCTCTCCTCTGTTTCTCTCTCCTCTGTTTCTCTCTCTCCTCTGTTTCTCTCTCTCCTCTGTTTCTCTCTCTCCTCTGTTTCTCTCTCTCCTCTGTTTCTCTCTGTCCTCTGTTTGTCTCTCTGTCCTCTGTTTGTCTCTCTGTCCTCTGTTTGTCTCTATGTCCTCTGTTTGTCTCTCTGTCCTCTGTTTGTCTCTCTGTCCTCTGTTTGTCTCTCTGTCCTCTGTTTCGTCTCTCTGTCCTCTGTTTCGTCTCTCTCTACTCTGTCCTCTGTTTCGTCTCTCTGTCCTCTGTTTCGTCTCTCTCTACTCTGTTTCTCTCTCTCTCCTCTGTTTCTCTCTCTCTCCTCTGTTTCTCTCTCTCTCCTCTGTTTCTCTAATTTTCTTTCTGTTTCTCTCTCCTCTGTTTCTCTCTCTCCGCCTCTTTTTCTCTCTCCGCCTCTTTTTCTCTCTCCTCCTCTGTTTCTCTCTCTCCTCCTCTGTTCTCTCTCTCCTCCTCTGTTCTCTCTCTCCTCCTCTGTTCTCTCTCTCCTCCTCTGTTTCTCTCTCCTCTGTTTCTCTCTCCTCTGTTTCTCTCTCCTCTGTTTCTCTCTCCTCTGTTTCTCTGTTTCTCTCTCCTCTGTTTCTCTCTCCTCTGTTTCTCTCTCCTCTGTTTCTCTCTCCTCTGTTTCTCTCTCCTCTGTTTCTCTCTCCTCTGTTTCTCTCTCCTCTGTTTCTCTATCTCCTCTGTTTCTCTTTCTCCTCTGTTTCTCTCTCCTCTGTTTCTCTCTCTCCTCCTCTGTTCTCTCTCCTCTGTTTCTCTCTCTCCTCCTCTGTTCTCTCTCTCCTCCTCTGTTCTCTCTCCTCTGTTTGTCTCTCTCTCCTCTGTTTGTCTCTCTCCTCTGTCTCTGTCCTCTGTTTGTCTCTCTCCTCTGTCTCTGTCCTCTGTTTGTCTCTGTCCTCTGTTTCTCTCTGTCCTCTGTTTCTCTCTGTCCTCTGTTTCTCTCTCTCCTCTGTTTCTCTCTGTCCTCTGTTTCTCTCTCTCCTCTGTTTCTCTAATTTTCTTTCTGTTTCTCTCTCCTTTGTTTCTCTCTCCTCTGTTTCTCTCTCTCCTCTGTTTCTGTCTCTCCTCTGTTTGTCTACCTCTGTTTGTCTCTCCTGTTTCTCTCTCTCCTCCTCTGTTTCTCTCTCCTCTGTTTCTCTCTCTCTTCTGTTTCTCTCTCTCTTCTGTTTCTCTCTCCTCTGTTTCTCTAATTTTCTTTCTGTTTTCTCTCTCCTCTGTGTCTCCTCTGTTTGTCTCTCTCCTCTGTTTGTCTCTCTCCTCTGTTTGTCTCTCTCCTCTGTTTGTCTCTCTCTTCTGTTTGTCTCTCTCCTCTGTTTGTCTCTCCTGTTTGTCTCTCCTGTTTGTCTCTCTCCTCTGTTTGTCTCTGTCCTCTGTTTCTCTCTCTGTCCTCTGTTTCTCTCTCTGTCCTCTGTTTCTCTCTCTGTCCTCTGTTTCTCTCTCTGTCCTCTGTTTCCCTCTCCTCTGTTTCTCTCTCTCCTCCTCTGTTTCTCTCTCTCCTCCTCTGTTTCTCTCCTCTGTTTCTCTCTCCTCTGTTTGTCTCTCTCCTCTGTTTGTCTCTCTCCTCTGTTTGTCTCTCTCCTCTGTTTGTCTCTGTCCTCTGTTTGTCTCTGTCCTCTGTTTGTCTCTGTCCTCTGTTTGTCTCTGTCATCTGTTTCTCTCTCTGTCATCTGTTTCTCTCTCTCCTCTGTTTCTCTCTCTCTCCTCTGTTTCTCTCTCTCTCCTCTGTTTCTCTCTCCTCTGTTTGTCTGTCTCCTCTGTTTCTCTGTCTCCTCTGTTTGTCTCTCTCCTCTGTTTGTCTCTCTCCTCTGTTTCTCTCTCCTCTGTTTCTCTCTCCTCTGTTTCTCTCTCTCTCCTCTGTTTCTCTCTCTCCTCTGTTTCTCTCTCTCTCCTCTGTTTCTCTCTCTCCTCTGTTTGTCTGTCTCCTCTGTTTCTCTGTCTCCTCTGTTTGTCTCTCTCCTCTGTTTGTCTCTCTCCTCTGTTTCTCTCTCCTCTGTTTCTCTGTTTCTCTCTCCTCTGTTTCTCTCTCCTCTGTTTCTCTCTCCTCTGTTTCTCTCTCCTCTGTTTCTCTTTCTCCTCTGTTTCTCTCTGTCCTCTGTTTCTCTCTCTCCTCTGTTTCTCTCTGTCCTCTGTTTCTCTCTCTCCTCTGTTTCTCTAATTTTCTTTCTGTTTCTCTCTCCTTTGTTTCTCTCTCCTCTGTTTCTCTCTCTCCTCTGTTTCTGTCTCTCCTCTGTTTGTCTACCTCTGTTTGTCTCTCCTGTTTCTCTCTCTCCTCCTCTGTTTCTCTCTCCTCTGTTTCTCTCTCTCTTCTGTTTCTCTCTCTCTTCTGTTTCTCTCTCCTCTGTTTCTCTAATTTTCTTTCTGTTTCTCTCTCCTCTGTGTCTCCTCTGTTTGTCTCTCTCCTCTGTTTGTCTCTCTCCTCTGTTTGTCTCTCTCCTCTGTTTGTCTCTCTCTTCTGTTTGTCTCTCTCCTCTGTTTGTCTCTCCTGTTTGTCTCTCCTGTTTGTCTCTCTCCTCTGTTTGTCTCTGTCCTCTGTTTCTCTCTCTGTCCTCTGTTTCTCTCTCTGTCCTCTGTTTCTCTCTCTGTCCTCTGTTTCTCTCTCTGTCCTCTGTTTCTCTCTCTGTCCTCTGTTTCCCTCTCCTCTGTTTCTCTCTCTCCTCCTCTGTTTCTCTCTCTCCTCCTCTGTTTCTCTCCTCTGTTTCTCTCTCCTCTGTTTGTCTCTCTCCTCTGTTTGTCTCTCTCCTCTGTTTGTCTCTGTCCTCTGTTTGTCTCTGTCCTCTGTTTGTCTCTGTCCTCTGTTTGTCTCTGTCATCTGTTTCTCTCTCTCCTCTGTTTCTCTCTCTCTCCTCTGTTTCTCTCTCTCTCCTCTGTTTCTCTCTCTCTCCTCTGTTTCTCTCTCTCTCCTCTGTTTCTCTCTCCTCTGTTTGTCTGTCTCCTCTGTTTGTCTCTCTCCTCTGTTTCTCTCTCCTCTGTTTCTCTCTCCTCTGTTTCTCTCTCCTCTGTTTCTCTCTCCTCTGTTTCTCTCTCTCTCCTCTGTTTCTCTCTCTCCTCTGTTTCTCTCTCTCTCCTCTGTTTCTCTCTCTCCTCTGTTTGTCTGTCTCCTCTGTTTCTCTGTCTCCTCTGTTTGTCTCTCTCCTCTGTTTGTCTCTCTCCTCTGTTTCTCTCTCCTCTGTTTCTCTCTCCTCTGTTTCTCTCTCCTCTGTTTCTCTTTCTCCTCTGTTTCTCTTTCTCCTCTGTTTCTCTCTCTCCTCTGTTTCTCTTTCTCCTCTGTTTCTCTCTCTCCTCTGTTTCTCTCTCCTCTGTTTCTCTCTCCTCTGTTTCTCTCTCTCCTCCTCTGTTCTCTCTCCTCTGTTTCTCTCTCTCCTCCTCTGTTCTCTCTCCTCTGTTTGTCTCTCTCTCCTCTGTTTGTCTCTCTCCTCTGTCTCTGTCCTCTGTTTGTCTCTGTCCTCTGTTTCTCTCTGTCCTCTGTTTCTCTCTGTCCTCTGTTTCTCTCTCTCCTCTGTTTCTCTCCCTCTGTTTCTCTAATTTTCTTTCTGTTTCTCTCTCCTTTGTTTCTCTCTCCTCTGTTTCTCTCTCTCCTCTGTTTCTGTCTCTCCTCTGTTTGTCTACCTCTGTTTGTCTCTCCTGTTTCTCTCTCTCCTCCTCTGTTTCTCTCTCCTCTGTTTCTCTCTCCTGTTTCTCTCTCTCTTCTGTTTCTCTCTCCTCTGTTTCTCTAATTTTCTTTCTGTTTCTCTCTCCTCTGTGTCTCCTCTGTTTGTCTCTCTCCTCTGTTTGTCTCTCTCCTCTGTTTGTCTCTCTCTTCTGTTTGTCTCTCTCCTCTGTTTGTCTCTCCTGTTTGTCTCTCTCCTCTGTTTGTCTCTCTCCTCTGTTTGTCTCTGTCCTCTGTTTCTCTCTCTGTCCTCTGTTTCTCTCTCTGTCCTCTGTTTCCCTCTCCTCTGTTTCTCTCTCTCTCCTCTGTTTCTCTCTCTCCTCCTCTGTTTCTCTCTCTCCTCCTCTGTTTCTCTCCTCTGTTTTTCTCTCCTCTGTTTGTCTCTCTCCTCTGTTTGTCTCTCTCCTCTGTTTGTCTCTGTCCTCTGTTTGTCTCTGTCATCTGTTTGTCTCTGTCATCTGTTTCTCTCTCTGTCATCTGTTTCTCTCTCTCCTCTGTTTCTCTCTCTCTCCTCTGTTTCTCTCTCTCTCCTCTGTTTCTCTCTCTCTCCTCTGTTTCTCTCTCTCTCCTCTGTTTCTCTCTCTCTCCTCTGTTTGTCTCTCTCCTCTGTTTGTCTGTCTCCTCTGTTTCTCTGTCTCCTCTGTTTGTCTCTCTCCTCTGTTTGTCTCTCTCCTCTGTTTCTCTCTCTCCTATGTTTGTCTCTCCCCTGTTTCTCTCTCTCCTCCTCTGTTTCTCTCTCCTCTGTTTCTTTCTCCTCTGTTTCTCTCTCCTCTGTTTCTCTAATTTTCTTTCTGTTTCTCTCTCCTCTGTGTCTCTCCTCTGTTTGTCTCCTCTGTTTGTCTCTCTCCTCTGTGTCTCTCCTCTGTGTCTCTCCTCTGTTTGTCTCTCTCCTCTGTTTGTCTCTCTCCTCTGTTTGTCTCTCTCCTCTGTTTGTCTCTGTCCTCTGTTTGTCTCTCTCCTCCTCTGTTTCTCTCTCTCCTCTGTTTCTCTCTCTCTCCTCTGTTTCTCTCTCTCTCCTCTGTTTCTCTCTCTCTCCTCTGTTTCTCTCTCCTCTGTGTCTCTCCTCTGTGTCTCTCCTCTGTGTCTCTCCTCTGTGTCTCTCCTCTGTTTCTCTCTCTCTCCTCTGTTTGTCTGTCTCCTCTGTTTTTCTCTCTCTCCTCTGTTTGTCTCTCTCTCCTCTGTTTTTGTCTCCTCTGTTTGTCTGTCTCCTCTGTTTGTCTGTCTCCTCTGTTTGTCTGTCTCCTCTGTTTCTCTCTCTCCTCTGTTTCTCTCTCTCCTCTGTTTCTCTCTCCTCTGTTTCTCTCTCCTCTGTTTCTTTCTCCTCTGTTTCTCTCTCCTCTGTTTCTCTCTCCTCTGTTTCTCTCTCCTCTGTTTGTCTCTCTCCTCTGTTTGTCTCTCTCCTCTGTTTGTCTCTCTCCTCTGTTTGTCTCTCTCCTCTGTTTGTCTCTCTCCTCTGTTTGTCTCTCTCCTCTGTTTGTCTCTCTCCTCTGTTTGTCTCTCTGTCCTCTGTTTGTCTCTCTCTCCTCTGTTTGTCTCTCTGTCCTCTGTTTGTCTCTCTGTCCTCTGTTTGTCTCTCTGTCCTCTGTTTCTCTCTCTGTCCTCTGTTTCTCTCTCTCTCCTCTGTTTCTCTCTCTCTCCTCTGTTTCTCTCTCTCTCCTCTGTTTCTCTAATTCTCTTTCCTCTGTTTCTTCTCTGTTTCTCTCTCCTCTGTTTTTCTCTCTCTCCTCTGTTTGTCTGTCTCCTCTGTTTGTCTGTCTCCTCTGTTTGTCTGTCTCCTCTGTTTGTCTGTCTCCTCTGTTTGTCTCTCTCCTCTGTTTCTCTCTCTCTCCTCTGTTTCTCTCTCTCCTCCTCTGTTTCTCTCTCTCTCCACTGTTTCTCTCTCTCTCCTCTGTTTCTCTAATTTTCTTTCTGTTTCTCTCTCCTCTGTTTCTCTCTCCTGTTTCTCTCTCCTCTGTTTTCTCTCTCCTCTGTTTTCTCTCTCTCCTCTGTCTCTCTCCTCTGTTTCTCTCTCTCCTCTGTTTGTCTCTCTCTCTCCTCTGTTTGTCTCTCCTCTGTTTGTCTCTCCTCTGTTTGTCTCTCTCCTCTGTTTGTCTCTCTCCTCTGTTTCTCTGTTTCCTCTCTCTCTGTCCTCTGTTTCTCTCTCTCTCCTCTGTTTCTCTCTCCTCTGTTTCTCTCTCCTCTGTTTCTCTCTCTCTCCTCTGTTTCTCTCTCCTCTGTTTTTCTCTCTCCTCTGTTTTCTCTCTCCTCTGTTTCTCTCTCCTCTGTCTTCTCCTCTCTCTCCTCTGTTTCTCTGTTTCTCTCTCCTCTGTTCTCTCTCTCTCTCCTCTGTGTCTCTCTCTCTCCTCTGTTTCTCTCTCTCTCCTCTGTTTCTCTCTCTCTCCTCTGTTTCTCTCTCCTCTGTTTGTCTCTCTCCTCTGTTTGTCTCTCTCCTCTGTTTGTCTGTCTCCTCTGTTTCTCTGTCTCCTCTGTTTCTCTCTCTCCTCTGTTTGTCTCTCTCCCTGTTTCTCTCTCCTCTGTTTCTCTCTCCTCTGTTTCTTTCTCCTCTGTTTCTCTCTCCTCTGTTTCTCTAATTTTCTTTCTGTTTCTCTCTCCACTGTTTCTCTCTCCACTGTCTCTCTCTCTCCTCTGTTTCTCTCTCTCTCCTCTGTTTCTCTCTCTCTCCTCTGTTTCTCTCTCCTCTGTTTGTCTCTCTCCTCTGTTTGTCTCTCTCCTCTGTTTGTCTGTCTCCTCTGTTTCTCTGTCTCCTCTGTTTCTCTCTCTCCTCTGTTTGTCTCTCCCCTGTTTCTCTCTCCTCTGTTTCTCTCTCCTCTGTTTCTTTCTCCTCTGTTTCTCTCTCCTCTGTTTCTCTAATTTTCTTTCTGTTTCTCTCTCCTCTGTTTCTCTCTCCTCTGTCTCTCTCCTCTGTTTGTCTCTCTCCTCTGTTTGTCTCTCTGTCCTCTGTTTTCTCTCTGTCCTCTGTTTCTCTCTCTCTCCTCTGTTTCTCTCTCTGTCCTCTGTTTCTCTCTCTCTCCTCTGTTTCTCTCTCTCTCCTCTGTTTCTCTCTCTCTCCTCTGTTTCTCTCTCTCTCCTCTGTTTCTCTCTCTCTCCACTGTTTCTCTCTCTCTCCTCTGTTTCTCTAATTTTCTTTCTGTTTCTCTCTCCTCTGTGTCTCTCCTCTGTGTCTCTCCTCTGTGTCTCTCCTCTGTGTGTCTCCTCTGTTTGTGTCTCTCTCCTCTGTTTGTGTCTCTCCTCTGTTTGTCTCTCTCCTCTGTTTGTCTCTCTCTCCTCTGTTTGTCTCTCTCTCCTCTGTTTGTGTCTCTCTCCTCTGTTTGTCTCTGTCCTCTGTTTGTCTCTGTCCTCTGTTTGTCTCTCTCTCTCCTCTGTTTCTCTGTCCTCTGTTTCTCTGTCCTCTGTTTCTCTCTCTGTCCTCTGTTTCTCTCTCTCTCCTCTGTTTGTCTCTCTCTCCTCTGTTTCTCTCTCTCTCCTCTGTTTGTCTCTCTCTCCTCTGTTTGTCTCTCTCTCCTCTGTTTCTCTCTCTCCTCTGTTTGTCTCTCTCTCCTCTGTTTGTCTCTCCTCTGTTTGTCTCTCCTCTGTTTGTCTCTCCTCTGTTTCTGTCTCTCCTCTGTTTGTCTCTCCTCTGTTTCTCTCTCCTCTGTTTCTCTCTCCTCTGTTTCTCTCTCCTCTGTTTCTCTGTTTGTCTCTCTCTCCTCTGTTTGTCTCTCTCTCCTCTGTTTGTCTCTCTCCTCTGTTTGTCTCTCTCCTCTGTTTGTCTCTGTCCTCTGTTTGTCTCTCTCTGTCCTCTGTTTGTCTCTGTCCTCTGTTTGTCTCTCTCTCTCCTCTGTTTCTCTGTCCTCTGTTTCTCTCTCTCTCCTCTGTTTTCTCTCTCCTCTGTTTCTCTCTCTCCTCTGTTTCTCTCTCTCCTCTGTTTCTCTCTCTCCTCTGTTTCTCTCTCTCCTCTGTTTCTCTCTCTCCTCTGTTTGTCTCTCCTCTGTTTGTCTCTCCTCTGTTTGTCTCTCCTCTGTTTGTCTCTCCTCTGTTTGTCTCTCCTCTGTTTGTCTCTCCTCTGTTTCTCTCTCCTCTGTTTCTCTCTCCTCTGTTTCTCTCTCCTCTGTTTCTCTGTTTCTCTCCTCTGTTTCTCTGTTTCTCTCTCTGTTTCTCTGTTTCTCTGTTTTCTCTCTCTCTCTGTTTCTCTCTCTCTCCTCTGTTTCTCTCTCTCTCCTCTGTTTCTCTCTCTCTCCTCTGTTTCTCTCTCTCTCCTCTGTTTCTCTCTCTCTCCTCTGTTTCTCTAATTTTCTTTCTGTTTCTCTCTCCTCTGTTTGTCTCTCTCCTCTGTTTGTCTCTCTCCTCTGTTTGTCTCTCTCTTCTGTTTGTCTCTCTCTTCTGTTTGTCTCTTTCTCTCTCTCTCCTCTGTTTCTCTCTCCTCTGTTTCTCTCTCCTCTGTTTCTCTCTCCTCTGTTTCTCTCTCCTCTGTTTCTCTCTCCTCTGTTTCTCTCTCCTCTGTTTCTCTCTCCTCTGTTTCTCTCTCCTCTGTTTCTCTGTTTCTCTCTCCTCTGTTTCTCTGTTTCTCTCTCTCTCTCCTCTGTTTCTCTCTCTCTCCTCTGTTTCTCTCTCTCTCCTCTGTTTGTCTCTCTCCTCTGTTTGTCTGTCTCCTCTGTTTGTCTGTCTCCTCTGTTTCTCTGTCTCCTCTGTTTCTCTCTCTCCTCTGTTTGTCTCTCCTATGTTTGTCTCTCCCCTGTTTCTCTCTCCTCTGTCTCTCTCCTCTGTTTGTCTCTCTCCTCTGTTTGTCTCTGTCCTCTGTTTTGTCTCTCCTCTGTTTTCTCTCTGTCCTCTGTTTCTCTCTCCTCCTCTGTTTTTCTCTCTCCTCTGTTTCTCTCTCTCCTCTGTTTGTCTCTCTCTCCTCTGTTTGTCTCTCTCCTCTGTTTGTCTCTCTCCTCTGTTTGTCTCTCTCTCCACTGTTTCTCTCTCTCCTCTGTTTGTCTCTCTCCTCTGTTTGTCTCTCTCCTCTGTTTGTCTCTCTCCTCTGTTTGTGTCTCCTCTGTTTTTGTCTCTCTCCTCTGTTTGTCTCTCTCCTCTGTTTGTCTCTCTCCTCTGTTTGTCTCTCTCCTCTGTTTGTCTCTCTCCTCTGTTTGTCTCTGTCCTCTGTTTGTCTCTGTCCTCTGTTTGTCTCTCTCCTCTGTTTCTCTCTCTCCTCTGTTTCTCTCTCTGTCCTCTGTTTCTCTCTCTCCTCTGTTTCTCTCTCTCTCCTCTGTTTCTCTCTCTCTCCTCTGTTTCTCTAATTTGCTTTCTGTTTCTCTCTCTCCTCTGTTTGTCTCTCCTCTGTTTGTCTCTCCTCTGTTTGTCTCTCCTCTGTTTGTCTCTCCTCTGTTTGTCTCTCTCCTCCTCTGTTTCTCTCTCCTCTGTTTCTCTCTCCTCTGTTTCTCTCTCCTCTGTTTCTGTTTCTCTCTCTCTCTCCTCTGTTTCTCTCTCCTCTGTTTCTCTCTCCTCTGTTTCTCTCTCCTCTGTTTCTCTCTCCTCTGTTTCTCTCTCTCTCCTCTGTTTCTCTGTTTCTCTCTCTCTCCTCTGTTTCTCTCTCTCTCCTCTGTTTCTCTCTCTCTCCTCTGTTTCTCTCTCTCTCCTCTGTTTCTCTCTCTCTCCTCTGTTTCTCTCTCTCTCCTCTGTTTCTCTCGCTCTCCTCTGTTTCTCTCGCTCTCCTCTGTTTCTCTCGCTCTCCTCTGTTTCTCTCGCTCTCCTCTGTTTCTCTCGCTCTCCTCTGTTTCTCTCGCTCTCCTCTGTTTCTCTCTGCTCTCCTCTGTTTCTCTTTTTCTCTCCTCTGTTTCTCTCCTCTGTTCTCTCTCTCTCTCCTCTGTTTTCTCTCTCTCTCCTCTGTTTCTCTCTCTCTCCTCTGTTTTTCTCTCTCCTCTGTTTTTCTCTCTCCTCTGTTTTTCTCTCTCTTCCTCTGTTTCTCTCTCTCCTCCTCTGTTTCTCTCTCTCCTCCTCTGTTTCTGTTTCTCTCTCTCTCTCCTCTGTTTCTCTCTCCTCTGTTTCTCTCTCCTCTGTTTCTCTCTCCTCTGTTTCTCTCTCCTCTGTTTCTCTCTCTCTCTCCTCTGTTTCTCTGTTTCTCTCTCTGTTTCTCTGTTTCTCTCTCTCTCCTCTGTTTCTCTGTTTCTCTCTCTCTCCTCTGTTTCTCTCTCTCTCCTCTGTTTCTCTCTCTCTCCTCTGTTTCTCTCGCTCTCCTCTGTTTCTCTCGCTCTCCTCTGTTTCTCTCCTCTGTTTCTCTCCTCTGTTTCTCTCTCTCTCCTCTGTTTCTCTCTCTCTCCTCTGTTTCTCTCTCTCTCCTCTGTTTTTCTCTCTCCTCTGTTTTTCTCTCTCCTCTGTTTTTCTCTCTCTTCCTCTGTTTCTCTCTCTCCTCCTCTGTTTCTCTCTCTCCTCCTCTGTTTCTGTTTTCTCTCTCTCTCTCCTCTGTTTCTCTCTCCTCTGTTTCTCTCTCCTCTGTTTTCTCTCTCCTCTGTTTTCTCTCTCCTCTGTTTCTCTCTCTCTCCTCTGTTTCTCTGTTTCTCTCTCTGTTTCTCTGTTTCTCTCTCTCTCCTCTGTTTCTCTGTTTCTCTCTCTCTCCTCTGTTTCTCTCTCTCTCCTCTGTTTCTCTCTCTCTCCTCTGTTTCTCTCTCTCTCCTCTGTTTCTCTCTCTCATCTGTTTCTCTCTCTCTCCTCTGTTTCTCTCTCTCTCCTCTGTTTCTCTCGCTCTCCTCTGTTTCTCTCGCTCTCCTCTGTTTCTCTCGCTCCTCCTCTGTTTCTCTCGCTCTCCTCTGTTTCTCTCGCTCTCCTCTGTTTCTCTCGCTCTCTCCTCTGTTTTTCTCTCGCTCTCCTCTGTTTCTCTCGCTCTCCTCTGTTTCTCTCCTCTGTTTCTCTCCTCTGTTTCTCTCTCTCTCCTCTGTTTCTCTCTCTCTCCTCTGTTTCTCTCTCTCTCCTCTGTTTTTCTCTCTCCTCTGTTTTTCTCTCTCCTCTGTTTTTCTCTCTCTTCCTCTGTTTCTCTCTCTCCTCCTCTGTTTCTCTCTCTCCTCCTCTGTTTCTCTCTCTCCTCCTCTGTTTCTCCCTTCTCTGTTTCTCTCTCTCCTTCTCTGTTTCTCCCTCTCCTTCTCTGTTTCTCCCTCTCCTTCTCTGTTTCTCTCTCTCCTCCTCTGTTTCTCTCTCGCCTCCTCTGTTTCCTCTCTCCTCCTGTTTCTCTCTCCTCTGTTTTCTCTCTCCTCTGTTTCTCTCTCCCCTGTTTTCTCTCTTTCTCCCCTGTTTCTCTCTCTCTCCTCTGTTTCTCTCTCTCCTCTGTTTCTCTCTCTCCTCCTCTGTTTCTCTCTCTCTTTCTATTCCTCACTATCTTGAGCATTAACGCCCTTTAATTGCCAATTTTTCTTTCTGCATCTCCTTCTTACTACCATCCTCATCATCTATATCATGTGTGTACACAGGGAAACATTATACATCCCAACTGCACTGATGTGTATGTTTGCACTCTCCATAATTAAGCCACGTTAGAATGGGGGAATAGCTATCTAATGATTAATACACGGGTGTGTGTGTGTGTGTGTGTGTGTGTGTGTGTGTGTGTGTGTGTGTGTGTGTGTGTGTGTGTGTGTGTGTGTGTGTGTGTGTGTGTGTGTGTGTGTGTGTGTGTGTGTGTGTGTGTGTGTGTTCTCAATGTATGTACAGTAGATACAAACGTGGATAATAAAGCCTCCTCTGTGTGAGACCCACAACGAGAACCAGAGAGCCTGGTGGATTAGCCCTGGTGGCCAGGTGATAAATCACTTGTCTCCTGCATTAGGTCTTGGCGCTAGGGCTCCCCCCGGAGGTCTCCCAGCACTGTGCCATATGGCAGAGGGGCAGAGGGGCAGGGCACATAGTGCACCCCTGAACAATGCCTACTCTCCTGGGTTCCTTTTAAATCGCCATAAATGGGCACAGATAACAAGTGGCAGTATTTCTCTCTCTGGCTGGTTGACTCTATGCATGGGCTTCCTGGTGTTTTTTTTTACGATGCGGAGATGTCAGGATTCCAAACGTAATTGGACTTTCTTTAGGGATTTTGTGTCTCTGTCTACTCTATTGTATAGTAAGGCCGGGAAATATCCTCATATTGTTGTGTGTGTGTGTGTTATCCTCATATGGAGCCTGCCACAGCCATACAGGCCGGGTGGTTGATATAGCAGTGAGGGGTCTAACTATCAGATAATGTACCACCAGCCAGGCTGTTTACACTTGATTAATGTGCAGAGGGCCGAAGCCTGGGGCTAAGGTGTTATCTTAGCCCATCTTCACACACTCCAGATGGGGGATAATAGAGTGGAGACTCACCCCTGTCACTGATGTGATGGATGGATACCGTCATACATTTCCATACATTGGCCCCAGAGTCTAATGGAGTGGAGGGCTGGTTTGGCCTCGAGGAGTGAAGGAAAAGGAGTGAAACAATGGATGGAGGAACACCTCTCTCAACCTGTACCTCTGCTTTATCTTCACATAGACTGTCTTGCCATATGTTTCTCTCTACTGCACTGTGTGGTCCTTTTCTCTTCTATAGACGATCTAACTATCAGATCTAATGGAAAGCTTCTGGCCTTTAAATTCAGTGTCTACATTCGTCCACCCCGTAGTATGGATTAACCAGTAAGTACTGTTTATGTAACTACACGACCTCAGGTTCTGTCTTCTCGTCACCATAAGAAGCTTTGTCGTTAGCTAGCTACTTGTACGGAACTCTAACGTCATCTGACTGAGTCATACGAAGCCACAGACGGCGTGGATGGGGAGATGACAAGACATCCTGCTGCTCCCGCCTCTCCCTTTGACCTCATCCTTCCCTCCGCTGACCACATCCTTCCCTCCGCTGACCTCATCTTTCCCTCCGCTGACCTCATCCTTCCCTCCGCTGACCTCATCCTTCCCTCCGCTGACCTCATCCTTCCCTCCGCTGACCTCATCCTTCCCTCCGCTGACCTCATCCTTCCCTCGGCTGACCTCATCCTTCCCTCCGCTGACCACATCCTTCCCTCCGCTGACCTCATCCTTCCCTCCTCTACCACATCCTTCCCTCCGCTGACCTCATCCTTCCCACTCTGACCTCATCCTTCCCACTCGGGCCTCGTCCTTCCCACTCGAACCTTGTCCTTCCCTCCGCTGACCTCATCATTCCCTCCTCGGACCTCATCATTCCCTCCGCTGACCTCATCCTTCCCTCCTCTGACCACATCCTTCCCACTCGGGCCTCATCCTTCCCACTCTGACCACATCCTTCCCACTCGGACCACATCCTTCCGTCCGTTGACCACATCCTTCCCTCCTCTGACCACATCCTACCCACTCGGACCTCATCCTTCCCACTCGGACCTCATCCTTCCCACTCGGACCTCATCCTTCCCACTCGGACCTCATCCTTCCCACTCGAACCTCATCCTTCCCACTCGAACCTCATCCTTCCCACTCGAACCTCATCCTTCCCACTCGAACCTCATCCTTCCCACTCGAACCTCATCCTTCCCACTCGAACCTCATCCTTCCCTCCGCTGACCGGACTCCGTTGACCACATCCTACCCACTCGGACCTCATCCTTCTCACTCAAGCCTCATCCTTCCCACTCGAACCTCATCCTTCCCACTCGGACCTCATCCTTCCCACTCGGACCTCATCCTTCCCACTCGGACCTCATCCTTCCCACTCGGACCTCATCCTTCCCACTCGGACCTCATCCTTCCCACTCGGACCTCATCCTTCCCACTCGGACCTCATCCTTCCCACTCGGACCTCATCCTTCCCACTCAAACCTCATCCTTCCCACTCAAACCTCATCCTACCCTCCGCTGACCTCATCCTACCCTCCGCTGACCTCATCCTACCCCACTCTGACCACATCCTTCCCCACTCTGACCACATCCTTCCCCACTCTGACCTCATCCTTCCCCACTCTGACCTCATCCTTACCCACTCTGACCTCATCCTTACCCACTCTGACCTCATCCTTCCCCACTCTGACCTCATCCTTCCCCACTCTGACCTCATCCTTCCCACTCTGACCTCACTCAAGCCATGAACTTTGTCAACCTTCAGTCTCTTGACCGTCGATCAACTCATGATGATTAATGATGTTGTTTTTTAATGTAATGTTATTTGTTGTTGTTGCTTTGAGATTTCTTTATGTAATGGATAGCGCTATAAAAGATTGAATATTTATTGTTATAAATGACTGATATCCTTTCCATAATGTGGTGCTGTTTAATCACTGGCCTATAGCTTTCAATGTATTATCTTTAATAAGTGCAGCATTCTGATGATTAGTATTTAATATTCCAAGTTCAAGAGCCTGCTGGGTGGAACTGCTTCACATGGAGGGAAACGTGCCCCACGTACTGAGAATTACACACACACACACACACACACACACACACACACACACACACACACACACACACACACACACACACACACACACACACACACACACACACACACACACACACACACACACACACACACACACACACACACACACACACACACACACACACACAAAGTGAGCAACGGTCTCGGTATCTCTCATTTCTGTTTGGAGCCCCTCCTGTCGATACGAGTGTTCTAGCGCCGTGGTAACTGGAGGAGAGGACAGACCATACATGGGCCGCGGAGCAACGAGAAGCTAATCGTTTTTACCGTTCACGCTCTGAATGCTCCTGATGTGCCATTGGAGGAGACAACGACCAGAAATCAGCTGGGGTCTCTCCAGCCTACCATCCTCAGCCCTGAATGTGTTGGAGGAGAGGACGCTTCTCTCAGATTCCCTCTCTTTGGTCTGATTTCTCTCTGTGATCCTTCACCAAAACATTCCCACCAACCGCCGGCGCACTCTCCTCTCCCCATCCTCCGCTCCCCTGCCCATCCTCCTCTCCCCCATCCTCCTCTCCTCCATCCCCCTCTCCATCCTCCTCTCATCTCCATCCTGCTCTCAAGCAGCATGGGGCTCTTCTGGTTTTCATGTTGTCACAGTGGAAGTCGTTCATTATTCATAACAATACATATGCATGAGGCCTGAGACACACACACACACACACACACACACACACACACACACACACACACACACACACACACACACACACACACACACACACACACACACAACACTGGATGTGTTGTCATAGGAGGCCCTCTGGTGTCACCAGGGGAACAACAGACTGTCAGCCCAGCACTCTACAGGTACAGGTCTGGCTGTGGAGGGAGGGATGGTGTGTTTGTAGACTTATTTGTGGAGCGATGGGGAACGATGCTTCGAGGGTGGCTGTTGTCGATGTGTTCCTGGTTCGAGCCCAGGTAGTGGCGAGGAGAGGAACGGAAGCTATACTGTTACACTGGTAATGCTAAAGTGCCTATAAGAACATCCAATAGTCAAAGGTATATGGAATACAAATTGGTATAGAAAGAGAGAGTCCTATAATTCCTATAATAACTACAACCTCAAACTTCTTACCTGGGAATATTAAAGACTCATGTTAAAAGGAACCACCAGCTTTCATATGTTCTCATGTTCTGAGCAAGGAACATAAACATTATCTTTTTTACATGGCACATATTGTACTTTTACTTTCTTCTCCAACACTTTGTGTTTCCATTATTTAAACCAAATGTCATTATTTATTTGAGGCTAAATGGATTTTATTTATGTATTTTATTAAGTGAAAATAAGTGTTCATTCAGTATTGTTGTAACTATCATTATTACAAATAAATGTTTTTTAAAAACGGCCGATTATTCAGTATCGGCTTTTTGTTGCTTTGTATGTTTCTATGTTTTGGTTGGTCAGGGTGTGATCTGAGTGGGCATTCTATGTTGGATGTCTTGTTTGTCTATTTCTATGTCTGGCCTGATATGGTTCTCAATCAGAGGCAGGTGTTAGTCATTGTTTCTGATTGGGAACCATATTTAGGTAGCCTGGGTTTCACTGTGTTTACATTTACATTTAAGTCATTTAGCAGACGCTCTTATCCAGAGCGACTTACAAATTGGTGCATTCACCTTATGACATCCAGTGGAACAGCCACTTTACAATAGTGCATCTAAATATTTTAAGGGGGGGGTGAGAAGGATTACTTTATCCTATCCTAGGTATTCCTTAAAGAGGTGGGGTTTCAGGTGTCTCCGGAAGGTGGTGATTGACTCCGCTGTCCTGGCGTCGTGAGGGAGTTTGTTCCACCATTGGGGAGCCAGAGCAGCGAACAGTTTTGACTGGGCTGAGCGGGAACTGTACTTCCTCAGTGGTAGGGAGGCGAGCAGGCCAGAGGTGTTTGTGGGTGATTGTTCCTGTCTCTGTGTTTTGCACCAGATAGGGCTGTTTTTGGTTTTCCACGTTTATTGTTTTTGTATTTGATTCGTGTTTACTTTGTTAAATTAAACATGAATAACCACCACGCTGCATTTTGGTCCGCCTCTCTTTCACCAGAAGAAAACCCTTACAGAATCACCCACCACAACAGGACCAAGCGGTGTGGTAACGGGCAACAGCAGCGAAAAGAGGAATGGACATGGGAGGACGGTTTGGACGGCAAGAATATGGACTATACTACTTGGGAGGAAATAGACAGGTGGGCGGTCGACCCAGGGAGAGTGCCGGAGCCCGCCTGGGATTCGATGGAGCAGTGCGCGGAAGGTTACAGGAGAATGAGGTTGGCGAAGCAAGCACGGCGGCGCGGACGGAAGCCCGAGAGTCAGCCCCAAAAATGTCTTGGGGTGTGGTGGGTGGGGGGCACAGGGGGAGTGTGGCAGAGTCAGGAGTCAGACCTGAGCCAACTCCCCCCGTTTATCGTGAGGAGCCAAGGAGGGGCTCAGAACCAGAGCTGATGTTGGAGGTGAGCGAAGCCGAGACTGTGAAGGAGTTAATGGGGAAATTGGAGGAGAGAGATATGAGGGAGTTACTGTGTTGGTGCATGGGACACGGAATTCGCCCGACGGAGCGTGTCGAGGATTTGATGACACCTGGGTCAGCTCTCCATTCTCGTCCTGAGGTGCGTGCTAGTTGTCTGGTGAAGACTGTGCCAGCCTCACGCACCAGGCCTCCTGTGCATCTCCCTAGCCTTGCACGTCCTGTGCCATCTCAGCACTACAGTGCTCTTAGCAGTGCTAACCGTGGTGAGCGTGGTGCTGGTCAGGCACCGTGTTATGCGGTGGTTCGCACGGTGTCCCCAGTACGCGTGCTTAGCCCGGTGCGCTACATCCCAGCTTCCCACATCTGCCAGGCTAGGGTGAAGATCCAGCCAGGGCGGTTAGTGCCAGCCCTGCTCTCAAGATCTCCAGTACGCCTTCACGGTCCGGTCCATCCAGTGCCACCTCCACACACCAGCCCTCCGGTGGCAGCTCCCCGCACCAGGCTTCCTGTGAGTGTCCTCGGCCCAGTACCACCAGTGCCAGCACCACGCATCAGGCCTACAGTGCGTCCCGCCTGTCCGGCGCTGTCAGAGCCCCCGCCCCTCATGCCAGAGCCCCTCATTCCAAAGGCACCAGTGCTCCTCAGTCCAGCGCTGCCAGAGCCTTCTTCTCCAGCGTTGCCGGAGCTTCCCGTCTGCCCAGCGCCATCTGAGCTACCCGTCTGCCCAGCACCGCCAGTGCCACCAGTCTGCCCAGCGCCGCCAGTGCCGCCAGTCTGCCCAGCGCCGCCAGTCTGCCCAGTGCCGCCAGTCTGCCCAGCGCCGCCAGTGCCGCCAGTCTGCCCAGCGCCGCCAGTGCCGCCAGTCTGCCCAGCGCCGCCAGTGCCGCCAGTCTGCCCAGCGCCGCCAGTGCCGCCAGTCTGCCCAGCGCCGCCAGTGCCGCCAGTCTGGCCAGCGCCGCCAGTCTGGCCAGCGCCGCCAGTCTGGCCAGCGCCGCCAGTCTGGCCAGCGCCGCCAGTCTGCCCAGCGCCGCCAGTCTGCCCAGCGCCGCCAGTCTGCCAGGAGCCGCCAGTGCCGCCAGTCTGCCAGGAGCCGTCAGTGCCGCCAGTCAGCCAGGAGCCGCCAGTCTGCCAGGATCCGTTAGATCCGCCAGTCAGCCAGGATCCGCCAGATCTGCCAGTCGGCCAGGATCTGCCAGTCAGCCAGGATCCGCCATTCAGCCAGGAACTGCCAGTCAGCCAGGATCTGCCAGATCCGCCAGTCAGCCAGGATCTGCCAGATCCGCCAGACAGCCAGGATCCACCAGTCCAGCCAGGATCTGAGCCTTACTCCTCTCCTGTGCTGCCGGAGTCTCCCGCCTGTCCGGCGCTGCTGCCGGAGTCTCCCGCCTGTCCGGCGCTGCTGCCGGAGTCTCCCGCCTGTCCGGCGCTGCTGCCGGAGTCTCCCGCCTGTCCGGCGCTGCTGCCGGAGTCTCCCGCCTGTCCGGCGCTGCTGCCGGAGTCTCCCGCCTGTCCGGCGCTGCTGCCGGAGTCTCCCGCCTGTCCGGCGCTGCTGCCGGAGTCTTGAGGCGCCAGAGCCCCTCTGTCCCGAGCTTCCCCTCAGTCCAGTGGCGTCATTAAGTAGGGTCGCCGTGGCTAGGAGGCCACGGAAGCGGACAAGGTGGGGGACTAAGACTACGGTGAAGTGGGGGCCACGTCCAGCACCAGAGCCGCCACCGCGGACATTTTGGTCCGCCTCTACTTCACCTAAAGAAAACCGTGACATAATCAGTCAACCTCTAGTCTGTTCTGAGGCGCAGCACGGCACTTGTTTAATGGGTCTGTTCTGAGGCGCAGCACGGCACTTGTTTAATGGGTCTGTTCTGAGGCACAGCACGGCACTTGTTTAATGGGTCTGTTCTGAGGCGCAGCACGGCACTTGTTTCATGGGTCTGTTCTGAGGCGCAGCACGGCACTTGTTTCATGGGTCGGTTCTGAGGCGCAGCACGGCACTTGTTTCATGGGTCGGTTCTGAGGCGCAGCACGGCACTTGTTTCATGGATCTGCTGCTCTTAAGATATTTAAACCCCTCAAATAATGTTTTATATAAACTCAGCAATAAAGGAAATGTGCCTTTTCAGGACTCTGTCTTTCAAAGATAATTTATACAAATCCAAATAACTTCACAGATCTTAATTGTAAAGGGTAAAATACTGTTTCCCATGCTTGTTCAAAGAACCATAAACAATTAATGAACATGCACCTGTGGAACGGTCGTTAAGACACTAACAGCTTACAGACGGTAGGCAATTAAAAGGTCACAGTTATGATAACTAAAGAGGCCTTACTACTGACTACTGAAAAACACCAAAAAAAGATGCCCAGGGTTCCTGCTCATCTGTCTTAGGCATGCTGCAAGGAGGTGTGAGGACTGCAGATGCGGCCAGGGCAATAAATTACAACATCTGTATTCTGAGACGCCTAAGACAGCGCTACAGGGAGATGGGACAGACAGCTGATCGTCCTCGCAGTGACAGACCATGTGTAACAACACCTGCACAGGATCGGTACATCTGAACAACACACCTGCGGGACAGGTACAGGATGGCAACAACAACTGCCTGAGTTACACCAGGAACGCACAATCCCTCCATCAGTGCTCAGACTGTCTGCAATAGGCTGAGAGAGGCTGGACTGAGTGCTTGTAGGCCTGTTGTAAGGCAGTTCGTCACCAGACATCACCGGCAACAGGACTGACCAAAAGTCTTCACTGACTAGTTGCGGTTCTGTCTCACCAGGGGTGATGGTCGGATTCACGTTTATCGTCGAAGGAAAGAGGGTTACACCGAGGCCTGTACTCTGGAGCGGGATCGAGGTGGAGGGTCCATCATGATCTGGGGCGGTGTGTCACAGCGTCATCGGACTGAGCTTGTTGTCATTGCAGGCAATCTCAACCCTGTGCATTACAGGGAAGACATCCTCCTCCCTCATGTGGTACCCTTCCTGCAGGCTCATCCTGACATGACCCTCCAGCATGACAATGCCACCAGCCATACTGCTCGTTCTGTGCATTATTTTCCGCAAGACAGGAATATCAGTGTTCTGCCATGGCCAGAGAAGAGCCTGGATCTCCATCCCATTGAGCACGTCTGGGACCTGTTGGATCGGAGGGTGAGGGCTAGGGCCATTCCCCCCCAGAAATGTCTGGGAACTTGCAGGTTCCTTGGTGGAAGAGTGGGGTAACATCTCACAGCAAGAACTAGCAAATGTAGTGAAGTTCATGAGGAGGAGATTCACTGCAGTAGTAAATGCAGCTGGTGGCCACACCAGATACTGACTGTTACTTTTGATGTTTACCCCCCCTTTTTTCAGTGACACATTATTCAATTTCTGTTAGCCACATGTCTGTGGAACTTGTTCAGTTTGTCTCAGTTGTTGAATCTTATGTTCATACAAATATTTACACATGTTAAGTTTGCTGAAAATAAAAACAGTTGACAGTGAGAGGATGTTTTTTTTTTTGTTGCTGAGTTTATTTTGGGGATACTTCAAGGGGATCTTAAAATTCATGATCAAATAGCAAAATGATCCTTGGTGTGACCGTCTTTGAACAATTCTATATAGCTTAGTAGACCCCCCCCTCAGCTTAGACTTATGGGTTAAGAATTAAATGAAATGATTCCATTTATTTGTATCGTCAATTGCACACAAGGTCCAACTGAAACTTGCCTTCTGCTTTTAACTCCTGAATTGGAGAGGTGTTGGGAACTGACACATTGGGCGCCCGTGCCCCGGGAGCTGTTTTTGTGTGGTGTTAACTGCCTTGATCAAGGGCAAAAATACAGATTTTTCACCTTGTCGGGCTCGGGGATTGAAACTAGGAACCTTTACAATTACTGGTGCAACTCTAACCGCTAGGCCACCTGCCACACCTGTCCCTGTTTTGCAACACAGTTACCTCTCTTTATGAATAATTAAAGACATTGAGAAGATATCCACAGTAAAATACAACACAATACCAGAAGGAGAATCTCATTTCAAGGACTTTACCCTTGTCTGCCTGCCACATTTGTTATAAACAGCCATTGTTACTTCAATGGTACATTTGCCTCTGTGTCTCTCTGCCAGACATAGAAACCACAAAGTAAGTGCGACAGTTGCATATTCCCTTTCATCTTGTCTGTCTTTCATATGCACTGACTGCTGTTAACTTTGTCTACCACTGACTGTCAGCCCCTGTAGTAAACCACTGACTGTCAGCCCCGTAGTAAATCGCTGACTGTCAGTAGTAAACCACTGACTGTAGTAAACCACTGACTGTCAGCCCCGTAGTAAATCAACTGTCCGTAGTAAATCACTGACTGTCACTGACTGTCAGCCCGTAGTAAACCACTGACTGTCAGCCCCGTAGTAAACCACTGACTGTAGTAAACCACTGACTGTCAGCCCCGTAGTAAACCACTGACTGTCAGCCCCGTAGTAAATCGCTGACTGTCAGCCCCGTAGTAAACCACTGACTGTGTAAATCACTGACTGTCAGCCCCGTAGTAAATCACTGACTGTCAGCCCCGTGGTAAATCACTGACTGTCAGCCCCGTGGTAAATCACTGACTGTCAGCCCGTGGTAAATCACTGTCAGCCCCGTGGTAAATCACTGACTGTTGTAAATCACTGACTGTCTGCCCCTTGGTAAATCACTGACTGTCAGTCCAGTAGTGGATCACTGACTGTCAGTCCAGTAGTGGATCACTGACTGTCAGCCCCGTAGTAAATCACTGACTGTCAGCCCCGTAGTAAACCACTGACTGTCAGCTCCGTAGTAAACCACTGACTGTCAACTCCGTAGTAAACCACTGACTGTCAGCCCCGTAGTAAACCACTGACTGTCAGCCCCGTAGTAAACCACTGACTGTCAGCCCCGTAGTAAACCACTGAAGTAAACCACTGACTGTTAGTAAACCACTGACTGTCAGCCCCGTAGTAAATCACTGACTGTCAGCCCCGTAGTGGATAACTGACTGTCAGCCCCGTAGTGGATAACTGACTGTCAGTAGTGGATAACTGACTGTCAGCCCCGTAGTGGATAACTGACTGTCAGCCCCGTAGTGGATAACTGACTGTCAGTCCAGTAGTGGATCACTGACTGTCAGCACCGTAGTGGATCACTGCTTGAAACTCTGGGACCGTGAATGTAAAAGTATGTGTTGTTCTTAAATGGCAGGAAGCACCTCATATAGCATACCGGCTCTCTATGGGATCAATTGATGTGGCTCACGTCTTACTAGTCTTTCTCCATTTTCTCAATTTCCTCCAAGAACAGAAGGTTGATTTTTCCAATCTGAAGCCTTGGAATGGATTGTTTCAACGCGTTGGTGATCTGACTTAATTTTTCTTCACTGGGCCTTCCCCATGGTTTTTCTAAATTGGTAATATAATGTTATGTTTCCATCATCCAGTTGTATCATGCAGTCATCATGCCAGTAATTGAAGAAGTGTTATCATCAATGTAGTCAATGTGTTCTGAACCATTGGCAGGCCACCTTTATGATATCCCACTGCATTGTAAATGTCTTGTGTGTGCAGTTCCATCATGGGGCCATAAACACAGGCCCAGTCAGCAAAACTTCCATCATTAAGACCCATTTAAATGTAATGATTTATTGATAGCTGTTTATGATTGATGTGCATGGTTGCACTCATCATGGTTCTGTTTCACAGCCTAAGTCTGGTGTGTGAGATTGGAGGGCCCATTCAGGTTAACAGGCATGTAAAGAGCTATGTTGAAGATAGAGTTGGGTGGTATCCAGATTTCCATATCTTTATACCGTGCCTGTGACAACCTGGGATTTACGTTATTACCAGTTGTGCACACAAGGGCTGCTATATATATATTTTTCACCCCAAAGAAATAAGCCCAAAAAGGTCACCTACTCGAATACTAACAAGTGTTAACGAGTCCACTTAGCGGATGCAAGGTTACTACTAAGATGGACAACCCATCTCATGAAGTTATGCAAGTAGCTGAAAACGCAGTTTGGAGCACGTAAAAACATACATATTAGACCAGGAGGGGTTGTCTCTGCTGCTGTTAGCAAGAAGCTTGATCTTGCGAGCTAACGTTTGCCAATTAGCTAACGTTAGCAAAACCCATCTGGACAGAATTTATTTGGCACATCTTAGATAATTAACTTAATAGTTATAAGATATATATATATATATATATATATATATATATATATATATATATATATATATATAGAAAACAGTTAGTAGTGAATTTCATACAAGTGTAACTTGCTAAACCTCACTTAAGTTACACTGCAGGAGTGACTAAACTCACAAAGCATCCATTTTGCTTATTTGTTAACAAACACACGCGAACAGCTGTTTTGGGAAACTAGTATTGAGAAGCTTTTATAATAAAATATAAGCGAAATAATGATCGTGATCTGCTATATCTATTAGCTAGTGCACGAGTTGACTGCAGGTACTTTTTTTTTAAAGTACAAATATTAAAATGTGTTTAAAAAAAAAACAGTATGATTTTGCCAATACAGAGGGTATTTTTAAAATGCCCTGTAATACAGTAAATATGGTATACCCCAAACCCTAGTTGAAGAGACTGTAGGAAATGAGTGTCTCCTCATGGCTGTAAGGGAGTAGGGTGGAAGGGTGAGGTTCATTTAGAGGAAGAGAGGGTGGCAGGTAGCCTAGCCTGAACATTATTACTATATACCTTTTAGCAGAAGCGTACATACATCTTATATATGGGTGGTCCTGGGTATCGAACCCGTTATTCTGGTGTTGTAAGCGCCATGCTATACCAAATGAGCTACAGAGAACCACGTTGCAAAAATGAATACTATGCATATGAAGCCAATACCAAATAAATCAATCAGTAACACATTGAAACAAACGCATCAATTCCAATCAATATCTTGTTGTTCAAATGCTATTAATTAAGCCATTTTTTTATATGCATCTTTGTAATAATTTCATGAATGATTTGCTCGTAGATCTCAGGATATGAGGATAACCTACATTTGGTCAGAGTAACTGCACTCACAATTAAGGGATGATGTCATGGGCAGTGTAGTATTCTATGGAATAATACCCCTCAGCCTGGTTGCTCTCTAGGTTTCTTCCTAGGTTTTGGCCTTTCTTGGGAGTTTTTCCTAGCCAACGTGCTTCAACATCAGCATTGCTTGCTATTTGGGGTTTTTTAGACTGGGTTTCTGTACAGCACTTTGAGATATCAGCTGATGTACGACGGGCTATATAAATAAATTTGATTTGATTTATTGACCATTTTTATTGAGGGTGATTTGATGACGCTCCAGTGAACATCTCTTGCTTGACATTTGCTGCGGACCCACGATGATAAAGCTGTTGAACCAGCGCGTTTTATGGAAGACATTTTTGTCCACTTAAGGTTTTATTAGACGACACAAAGAAAAGCCACTGAGCGAGCTGCTTGCGTGGCGTTCCCACGGACCGACCGACCAAAGGCCAATGCTCCATCCCAAATGGCATCCTGTTCTCTATATAGTGCACTACCCTATTGGGCCCTGGTCAAAAGTAGTGCACGATATAGAGAAAAGGGAGCCATTTGGGATGTAGCCCGTCACTGTATGGAGCTGAGTAAATGTCATTAAGGAATGAAGAGCTATCTGGGGGATAAATTAGACTGTTTTTAGGCTGAGGGAGACTCCATTTCTCCTGGAATAATCCTCTTCTCTGACATGTCAAAGCGTCCCCTGAGATTTTAAAGTGGAAATGTGAGATAGAGACACTGGTTAAAACTGATATTTCTAATGCTCAACTAAGGAGACGGATTTCTCTGGAAATACCTGATGATGTGCTTTTGTTGAGGGAGGATTCCCTGCAGAGAAAGATATTCTGTGTGTCTGTGTGTGACTGACAGGGTTGGACCTGGGTCTCCTGTGCATCAAAAGTCTTTTCCACTTAGCCTAAAAAGCCAAAGCCTATATGCCAATGCAACTCTTCAATCACTAAGCTGTCAGCTTGCTCCCAACAAAACAGGTGCCAACGATTTTACTTGACATTGGACCAATGCTCAGTGTTTTTGTGGAGAGCTTTGAGAAGTCTTTATTGACTTTAGTGAGAGAGCAGTAATACATCAGAGGATAGAAGACCACGAAGACCACCGTCTCCACACAGAGCAATGGATTTTCAAGGAAGCAGTGAAGAGCGAGAAACTACTTCTGAAAAAAGGCTTTTCACAAGAAGTTAGATTTATTTTCCTCAAAATAAAATGCATTTCAAAAAGAAGTACCTTTCAAATAATTTGCTAAACTGTTGTACTGCGTTTTAATTATCTTGTCTACATTTTCTTTGAAAGGAAATTCAGACTTGGTGTGCATTTAGTATAGAGAGAAATTAATCAGACAAGTCAGATTTTAGTTGACTTCTTCACGGGTGGCTTCTCAATCTCAGCTCCAGCAGTGGACGCTACTCACCAGCCAATAGGGAGGAGGTTGTCTGACTTTGGAAGCCTCCTACATGGACATGGTGCCTGAGAGGATTGGAGGAGTGGAAACAGGATTCTGGTGCCTGAGAGGATTGGAGGAGTGGAGACAGGATTCTGGTGCCTGAGAGGATTTGGAGGAGAGGAGACAGGATTCTGGTGCCTGTGAGAGGATTTGGAGGAGAGGAGACAGGATTCTGGTGCCTGGGAGAGGATTGGAGGAGTGGAGACAGGATTCTGGTGCCTGGGAGAGGATTGGAGGAGAGGAGACAGGATTCTGGTGCCTGCGAGAGGATTGGAGGAGTGGAGACAGGATTCTGGTGCCTGAGAGAGGATTTGAGGAGACAGGATTCTGGTGCCTGTGAGGATTGGAGGAGAGGAGACATGATTCTGGTGCCTGGGAGAGGATTGGAGGAGAGGAGACAGGATTCTGGTGCCTGGGAGAGGATTGGAGGAGAGGAGACAGGATTCTGGTGCCTGGGACAGGATTGGAGGAGAGGAGACAGGATTCTGGTGCCTGGGAGAGGATTGAAGGAGAGGAGACAGGATTCTGGTTCCTGGGAGAGGATTGGAGGAGTGGAGACATGATTCTGGTGCCCTGTTCTTCCTCTCCTCCACTCTCCTCCACTCTCCTCCTCTTCAGTGAGTCATTGCAGTCATCAATATTAGCGAGGAGAATAACAAAATATTTAGTTACTTCTGGCCTGCTGTCGGCAGCTTGCTGCTATTACCCAGGTTAAATGAGCAATCAAATCAATGAAACCCCATCTATTCGGCGGGAGGGGGAAACAAACTTGTTATCCTATTTGCAGACCTGTCATTTTTCACCCGTTCGGGTCCAACATACAGTAGTTATCATGTCTTAACGCAAACAATTTCTTAACCCGCATTAAGAATACATATACAGTATCTAACGGAAAGCTGCTGGGGATCAGGGAGGTCTGAGATTATGATAGGTGGATACAGGAGGATTGGCCTGCCTAGGCAGATAAAGGAGGAGAGATGCTGGTTAGACACAAGGCATCTGTCAGACACACAGAGGTGGCAAAAAGAGACACACACATACTCGCGCACAAACACGTCTGGCCCTTTCACTCAAGCCTTCAGGGTGACTGATGGCTCTGTCATGGACATGAAGACGTTGAGGTGCTGTCAACGCCAGCGGGCCCCAGACAGGGGACAGTAACTGATCACAATCAATGGGTTAAGGTTGAATTGGAAGGACAGGAAGTGACACATGGTATTCAGTCATAAGTCTGAGCAGAAGTTTCTTGAACTGTTTGCAGTCTGATCCATTGTCTTCATGTGTAGCTCAGTTGGTAGAGCATGGCGGTTGTAACGCCAGGGTAGTGGGTTCGATCCCCGGGACCACCCATACGTAGAATGTATGCACACATGTCTGTAAGTCGCTTTGTATAAAAGCGTCTGCTAAATGGCATATATTATATTATTATATTATTATGATTTGTACCCAAGGGGCGGCAGGGTGGCCTAGTGGTTAGAGCGTTGGACTAGTACCCGGAAGGTCGCAAGTTCAAATCCCCAAGCTGACAAGGTACAGCTCTGTCGTTCTGCCCCTGAACAGGCAGTTAACCCATTGTTCCTAGGCTGTCATTGAAAATAAGAATTTGTTCTTAACTGACTTGCCTAGTTAAATAAAGGTCAAATAAAAAAAATGGTTTGGTCTAGTTTGGAATTTTACTCTTTTTTTCTTAACCAGGAAAGTCCGTTAAGAACAAATTCTTATTTACAATGACGGCCTAGGAACAGTGGGTTGACGGCCTAGGAACGGTGGGTTGACGTCCTAGGAACGGTGGGTTGACGGCCTAGGAACGGTGGGTTGAGGCCTAGGAACGGTGGGTTGACGGCCTAGGAACGGTGGGTTGACGGCCTAGGAACGGTGGGTTGACGTCCTAGGAATGGTGGGTTGACGTCCTAGGAACGGTGGGTTGACGTCCTCGGAACGGTGGGTTGACGTCCTCGGAACGGTGGGTTGACGTCCTAGGAACGGTGGGTTGACGTCCTAGGAACGGTGGGTTGACGTCCTAGGAACGGTGGGTTGACGTCCTAGGAACGGTGGGTTGACGGCATAGGAACGGTGGGTTGACAGCCTAGGAACGGTGGGTTGACTGCCTAGGAACAGTGGGTTGACTGCCTTGTTCAGGGGCAGAATGACAGATTTTTACCTGGGATTCGATCTAGCAACCTTTCAGTTACTGGCCCGACACTAACAACTAGGCTACCTCCTGCCTCCACACTAACCACTAGGCTACCTGCTGCCTCTACACTCTAACCACCAGGCTGCCCCATATGGGCCTTTTAGTCACTGATGGTGTGTGTTTTGTCATATAATTGGTCAGTTATGACAAAAAGTTGGCTTTATAATGAAATAGTAGTTGTTAGTGAAATTGGAGCTAGCTCCATCAAATTGTATTTGTCACGTAAATGGTTACCAGATGTTAATGCGAGTGTAGCGATAATGCTTGTGCTTCTAGTTCCGACAGTGTAGTAATATCTAACAAGTAATCAAAATTCTCCAACAACTACCTAATACATACAAATCTAAAGGGGTGAATGAGAATATGTACATGTAAGTATATAGGGGTAAATATCCTATTGTAACTTGTATTTATATTTCAGCAAAATGTACCATTGACTTTATTTATGTTCTTCTTACTATTCTAACTATGACGCATTGTTGCGAGGCGAACCTCCTCATACTACTGTGTACCAGGTGTATCCTGTGCATATGATAAATGTCTTTAGGTTGTCCTGCAGGAGTCAGGGCAGTCGCACGCTGCAGGAGTCAGGGCAGTCGCACGCTGCAGGAGTCAGGGCAGTCGCACGCTGCAGGAGTAGGGCAACGCTGCAGGAGTCAGGGCAGTCGCACGCTGCAGGAGTCAGGGCAGTCGCACGCTGCAGGAGTCAGGGCAGTCGCACGCTGCAGGAGTCAGGGCAGTCGCACGCTGCAGGAGTCAGGGCAGTCGCACGCTGCAGGAGTGCACGCTGCAGTCAGGGCAGTCGCACGCTGCAGACGTCAGGGCAGCCGCACGCTGCAGACCTCAGGGCAGCCGCACGCTGCAGACGTCAGGGCAGCCGCACGCTGCAGACGTCAGGGCAGCCGCACGCTGCAGGACGTCAGGGCAGCCGCACGCTGCAGAGTCAGGGCAGCCGCACGCTGCAGGAGTCAGGGCAGCCGCAGGAGTCAGGGCAGCCGCACGCTGCAGGAGTCAGGGCAGCCGCACGCTGCAGGAGTCAGGGCAGCCGCACGCTGCAGGAGTCAGGGCAGCCGCACGCTGCAGGAGTCAGGGCAGCCGCACGCTGCAGGAGTCAGGGCAGCCGCACGCTGCAGGAGTCAGGGCAGCCGCACGCTGCAGGAGTCAGGGCAGCCGCACGCTGCAGGAGTCAGGGCAGCCGCACGCTGCAGGAGTCAGGGCAGCCGCACGCTGCAGGAGTCAGGGCAGTCGCACGGCAGCTCAGGCTACATTTTCGGGTTAAGTGTAAATTGGCTCTTTGTGGGCCAGAAGCAAAGGACAGGGTGTCCTTAGCGGTTCCCACAAAATAGGCATGAATCAAATTCTAAATCGTCTATCGTAAAAGTGTATCAAAGCAAAATGTTGCTTTTTTAAATTCAAGGTTAGGGGTAGATCAAGAGGTTGGCAGTGTGGTTAATGTTAGGGTTAGAATTAAAATCGCATTTTAAGAAGATAAATTGTAGTAGTAGGCAGGTTTATGACTTTGCCAATTCCCCAGACAGTGACAACCGTCTTTAGCTGAAAAGCTGTATTGCCTCAGTAGAGCCACTGTTACATGGCCATTACTTGAAATCATTGGCTTTAAAACCACAATCTGTAATTTCTTTGTTAGCCAAAACAGTACTTTTTTGCTATTGAGGGATGGGGCTGTACGTTTTGCAGATTGTACCTAAGAGTTGTGTTTATAACCCACAGCCTAATTTATATATAACAAAACCCTCAATACTGCTGTTGTTGAGAATAACAATGAGCATGAAACATGCCAATATTATTCCAGTCATGCAGCCCACGGAGGCCTTACCCTCCGAACACGTCACGGAGCCCTTACCCTCCGAACACGTCACGGAGCCCTTACCCTCCGAACACGTCACGGAGCCCTTACCCTCCGAACACGTCACGGAAACCTTACCCTCCGAACACGTCACGGAGCCCTTACCCTCCGAGCACGTCACGGAGCCCTTACCCTCCGAGCACGTCACGGAGCCCTTACCCTCCGAACACGTCACGGAGCCCTTACCCTCCGAACACGTCACGGAGCCCTTACCCTCCGAACACGTCACGGAGCCCTTACCCTCCGAACACGTCACGGAGCCCTTACCCTCCGAACACGTCACGGAGTCCTTGTTCTCAACACCATCGTGGGCTTTACAGTTTAATTTTTTTTTTTTACTTGAATTAATTGGCCTATTCTTGTTGATGCTATCTTTCTCCCCAATACCCTGCAGGTTAACAAAGCACTATCATTAGGCACGTTCTGTAGACTCCATTTCTCTCTCCCTCTTTCTATTTGCTCTATCTATCTCTCCCCCTCTGGAATACTAACTGGTCAGTATCTTTACAGGAGCTGCTCTACTCACAGGTACCCTACGAAAAGGATTCATTTTAACAAGACAACTTTACAACCAACTGCAGAAAAATGGTGGCCCCCAAAACATACTCAATACCTGCCTGTACTGCATGTGCTCTGACAGATTGTCTAGAAATGTATGTCATTTGTCCTCATGTAGCACAAGAGATAGGAGTGTGTCACAGCTCCCGATCGTTAAGACCCCTCGGTTCAGGAAATAGCCTTCAGTCAGGCATTTATCTCAGGCTGTACACCCCCCTTGTTCACCCTCCCGAGTTCTGCTGATGGAAGCCAAGCCGTCCGTTCCTTTTCCTTCCATGTCCTCTGAAATCAATAAAGAGAAGGGATGGAATGGTTCTGCCATCCCTCTCCATTCTCCAACCTCATTCCACTTCATCTTGGAATACCCATCAAAAGAGAGGCTGCATGGGCCCCAAATCACACGCTATTCAATCTACAGTTGTGGCCAAAAGTTTTGAGAATGACACATTCATTATCACAAAGTTTGCTGCTTCAGTGTCTTTAGATCTTTTTTATATCAGATGTTACTATGGAATACTGAAGTATAATTAAAAACATGTCATAAGTGTTAAAGGCTTTTATTGACAATTACATGAAGTTGATGCAAAGAGTCAATATTTGCAGTGTTGACATTTCTTTTTCAAGACCTCTGCAATCCGCCCTGGCATGCTGTCAATTAGCTTCTGGGCCACATCCTGACTGATGGCAGCACATTCTTGCATAATCAATGCTTGGAGTTTGTCAGAATTTGTGGGGTTTTGTTTGTCCACCCGCCTCTTGAGGATTGACCACAAGTTCTCATTGGGATTAAGGTCAGGGTAGTTTCCTGGCCATGGACGCAAAACATCAATGTTTTGTTTCCGAGCCACTTAGTTATCACTTTTGCCTTATGGCAAGGTGCTCCATCATGCTGGAAAAGGCATTGTTCGTCACCAAACTGTTCCTGGATAGTTGGGAGAAGTTGCTTTTGGAGGATGTGTTGGTACCATTCTTTTTTCATGGCTGTGTTCTTAGGCAAAATTGTGAGTGAGCCCACTCCCTTGGCTGAGAAGCAACCCCACACATGAATGGTCTCAGGATGCTTTACTGTTGGCATGACACAGGACTGATGGTAGTGCTCACCTTGTCTTCTCCGGACAAGCTTTTTTCCAGATTCCCCAAACAATCGGAAAGGGGATTCATCAGAGAAAATGACTTTACCCCAGTCCTCAGCAGTCACATCCCTGTACGTTTTACAGAATATCAGTCTGTCCCTGATTTTTTCCTGGAGAGAAGTGGCTTCTTTGCTGCCCTTCTTGACACCAGGCCATCCTCAAAGTCTTCACTGTGCGTGCAGATGCACTCACACCTGCCATTCCTGAGCAAGCCTTGTACTGGTGGTGCCCTGATCCCGCAGCTGAATCAACTTTAGGAGACTGTCCTAGCGCTTGCTGGACTTTCTTGGGCGCCCTGAAGCCGCCTTCACAACAATTGAACCGCTCTCCTTGAAGTTTATTTTTCATTTTTTCAATTTGACCTTTATTTATACAGGTTTTTCTCATTAAGGTAACATCTCTTTTCCAAGAGAGACCTGGTCCAAAGTTCTTGATGATCCGATAAATGGTTGATTTAGGTGCAATCTTACTGGCAGCAGTATCCTTGCCTGTGAAGCCCTTTTTGTGCAAAGCAACGATAACGGCACGTGTTTCCTTGCAGGTAACCATGATTGACAGAGGAAGAACAATGATTCCAAGCACCACCCTCCTTTTGAAGCTTCCAGTCTGTTATTCGAACTCAATCAGCATGACAGAGTGATCTCCAGTCTTGTCCTCATCAGCACTCACACCTGTGTTAACGAGAGAATCACTGACATGTCAGCTGGTCCTTTTGTGGCAGGGCTGAAATGCAGTAGAAATGTTTTTTTTGTAGATTCAGTTCATTTGCATGGCAAAGAGGAACTTTGCAATTAATTACAATTCATCTGATCACTCTTCATAACATTCTGGAGTATATGTACATTGCCATCATACAAACTGAGGCAGCAGACTTTGTGAAAATTAATATTTGTGTCATTCTCAATTTTTGACCACAGCTGTATAGTGTTCTATAGAACCTTAGTGAAATAGGGAATTCCACACAGAAGACAGGGGAAGCACCAATTCTAACCCTGTCATTTTCATTTTAGAGCATACATTATCTTCCAAAACAGGTCCTCTTCCAATTCAACATTAGATGGAGATTTGAGCAACAGGTCCCAAATCTTGCTGCTGTGATGGCACACTGTGGTATTTCACCCAGTAGATATGAGAGATTATCAAAATGGGGTTTGTTTTCAAATTCTTTGGATCTGTGTAATCTGAGGGAAATATGTGTCTCTAATATGGTCATACATTGGGCAGGAGGTTAGGAAGTGCAGCTCAGTTTCCATCTCATTTTGTGGGCAGTGTGCAAATAGCCTGTCTTCTCTTGAGAACCAGGTCTGCCTACGGCGGCCTTTCTCAATAGCAAGGCTATGCTGACTGAGTCTGTTCATAGTCAAAGCTTTCCTTAATTTTTTTAATGAATTAATTCCAATGTGCCAAGTAATTATATTTTTGTTTTGGTTGGGTCTAATTGTGTTACTGTCCTTGTGCTCTGTGGAGTCTATTTGTGTTTGTGAACAGAGCCCCAGTACCAGCTTGCTTAGGGGACTCTTTTCCAGGTTTATCTCTCTGTGGGTGATGGCTTTGTTATGGACGGTTTGGGAATCTCTTCCTTTTTGCTGGTTGTAGAATTGAACGTCTCTTTATTGGATTTGTATCATTAGTGGGTATCGGCCTAATTCTGCTCTGCATTCATTATTTGGTGTTTTATGTTGTACACAGGATATTTTTGCAGAGTCTCAATTTGATGTTTGTCCCATTTTATGAATTCTTTGTTGGTGAGCGGGCCTCAACTATTTAGGGCAATGGGTTCCATAACTGATTCAAGTATTTTTAGCCAGATCCTTATTGAAATGTTGAATATTATGTTCCTTTTGATGGCATTAAAGCCCCTTCTTGCCTTGTCTCTCAGCTTCTTCATAGCTTTGTGGAAGTTACCTGTGGCACTGATGTTTAGGCCGAGGTATATATTATTTTTCTCTGTGGTCTAGGGCGACGGTGTTATGATGGAATTAGTATTTGTAAGTCAAAGCTTTTTTGAAAAATTAACAAAGCATGAAGACTTTGTCTTTTGTTTTGGTGTGTTTGTTTGTCAATTAGAGTGTGCAGGCTGAATGCGTGGTCTGTCGTACGGTAATTTGGTAAAAAGCCAATTTGGCATTTGCTCAGAACATTGTTTTCACTGAGGAAATGTACAAGTCTGCTGTTAATGATGATGCAGAGGATTTTCCCATGGTGGCTGTTGACACATCTTTCTCTCTCTCCTCCCCCTTCTCTCTCCTCCCCCTTCTCTCTCCTCCCCCTTCTCTCTCCTCCCCCTTCTCTCTCTGTATTTAACTGTGGAACAGTTTTTTCTCTGATTGTGTCCCCTCCTGTTTGATAAGTGTGATTACCCTGCTGTATCCCCTTGGGATTGGTTAAGAGGGCCTGTCGTATCCACTGTGGCTGCCTCTGGGGAAAGGGATCTGAAGGATTGGCCTCTCCTGGGCAGAAGGTCAGGAGGGTTGGCACTGAGCTGTCCTCTCTCTGTGTCACTGTGGTCCTCAATCAGTCATCAGCAGGATCACACTGGTCTGGGTCTCTCCCTCCTTGTCTAGGATAGCTACCCCTCATACCCCACTCAGTCATTACTGCGGAACCACCCAGGAGAGGAATCAAATGGGTTATTGCAGGGAAAAGGTAGAGTAGAGGGAGAGAAACTGAGCTGCAATTTCCATCCTCCTTCCCAATGTATGACCATATTAGAGACACATGTTACCATTAGATTACACAGACCCACAAAGAATTTGAAAAACAAATCCAGTTTTAATAAACTCCCATATCTGCTGGGTGAGATACCACAGTGTGCCATCACAGCAGCAAAATTTGTGACCTGTTGCCACAAGAAAAGGGGAACCAGTGAAGAACAAACACCATTGTAAATACAACCTCCATTTGTTTTATATTTTCCCAATTTGTACTTTAACTATTTGCACATCGTTACAACACTGTATATAAAAATAATATGACATTTGAAATTTATTTTATTATTTTGGAAACTTTGTGAATGTAATGTTTACTGTTAATTTTTTATTGTTTATTTCACTTTAGTTTATTATCTATTTCACTTGCTTTGGTAATGTAAGCATATGATTCTCATGCCAATAAAAGCCCTTAAATTGGAGAGAGCGAGAGAGAGCGAGTGCCCATTCCTGTCCTTGATAATTAAGTGATATCACAGACAGATATATTAGTGATGACATCACACGCTGAGGCTTCATTTCCTCCATATAGTATGCATGAGGTGGAGGAAAACAGTGCTGTCCATTTGATTTCCTCTTCTCTCTTCCTCTCGCTCTGTCTCTCTCTTTCTGATTTCCTCCGACTGACTGACTGAATGACTGATACATAATCCTATCACAGAGAATAGAGATAAAGCTCTTTATAAGCCAGTGGTAGGAGTAGCAGATAGCATTAGCATAAAAACATGGCCTCTTCATATTCCTCTTGGCAGTTAATTGATGTTAATCAGAGGTGGTGTTGCAGCTAGACATGGGCACATAATTAAATAGATTAATTAATTAATCAATATATATGTATCTCTATGGACAGGGGGGGGGCTGTTGAGAGGGTTCTTAATTAACCAGACTGACGTGTGAATCCTGTTAATTACAGACTCTGAGAGGGGCTGGAAGTGCCAAGCCTGTAGTGGTAACACACTTGGTAACTATTGGGGAGGCAGGTAACCTAGTGGTTAGAGTGGAGGGGCGGGAGGTAGCCTAGTGGTTAGAGTGGAGGGGCAGCAGGTAGACTAGTGGTTAGAGTGGGGAGGCGGCAGGTAGCCTAGTGGTTAGAGTGGAGGGGCGGCAGGTAGCCTAGTGGTTAGAGTGGAGGGGCGGCAGGTAGCCTAGTGGTTAGAGTGGAGGGGCGGGAGGTAGCCTAGTGGTTAGAGTGGAGGGGTGGCAGGTAGACTAGTGGTTAGAGTGGAGGGGCGGCAGGTAGCCTAGTGGTTAGAGTGGAGGGGCGGCAGGTAGCAAAGTGGTTAGAGTGGAGGGGCGGCAGGTAGACTAGTGGTTAGAGTGGAGTGGAGGGGCGCCAGGTAGTCTAGTTGTTAAAGTGGAGGGGCGGGAGGTAGCCTAGTGGTTAGAGTGGTGGGGCGGGAGGTAGCCTAGTGGATAGAGTGGAGGGGCGGGAGGTAGCCTAGTGGTTAGAGTGGAGTGGAGGGGCAGCAGGTAGACTAGTGGTTAGAGTGGGGAGGCGGCAGGTAGCCTAGTGGTTAGAGTAGCCTAGTGGTTAGAGTGGAGGGGTGGCAGGTAGCCTAGTGGTTAGAGTGGAGGGGCGGGAGGTAGCCTAATTGTTAGAGTGAAGGGGCGGGAGGTAGCCTAATTGTTAGAGTGGAGGGGCGGGAGGTAGCCTAGTGGTTAGAGTGGAGGGGCGGGAGGTAGCCTAGTGGTTAGAGTGGAGGGGCGGGAGGTAGCCTAATTGTTAGAGTGGAGGTGCGGGAGGTAGCCTAGTGGTTAGAGTGGAGGGGCGGCAGGTAGCCTAGTGGTTAGAGTGGAGGGGCGGGAGGTAGCCTAGTGGTTAGAGTGGAGGGGCGGCAGGTAGCCTAGTGGTTAGAGTGGAGGGGCGGCAGGTAGCCTAGTGGTTAGAGTGGAGGGGCGGGAGGTAGCCTAGTGGTTAGAGTGGAGGGGTGGCAGGTAGTCTAGTTGTTAAAGTGGAGGGGCGGGGCGGGAGGTAGCCTAGTGGTTAGAGTGGAGGGGCGGGAGGTAGCCTAGTGGTTAGAGTGGAGGGGTGGCAGGTAGCCTAGTGGTTAGAGTGGTGGGGCGGGAGGTAGACTAGTGGTTAGAGTGGAGGGGCGGCAGGTATTCTAGTGGTTAGAGTGGAGGGGCGGGAGGTAGCCTAGTGGTTAGAGTGGAGTGGAGGGGCAGCAGGTAGACTAGTGGTTAGAGTGGGGAGGCGGCAGGTAGCCTAGTGGTTAGAGTGGAGGGGCGGGACGTAGCCTAGTGGTTAGAGTGGAGGGGTGGCAGGTAGCCTAGTGGTTAGAGTGGAGGGGCGGGAGGTAGCCTAATTGTTAGAGTGGAGGGGCGGGAGGTAGCCTAATTGTTAGAGTGGAGGGGCGGGAGGTAGCCTAGTGGTTAGAGTGGAGGGGCGGGAGGTAGCCTAGTGGTTAGAGTGGAGGGGCGGGAGGTAGCCTAATTGTTAGAGTGGAGGTGCGGGAGGTAGCCTAGTGGTTAGAGTGGAGGGGCGGGAGGTAGCCTAGTGGTTAGAGTGGAGGGGCGGGAGGTAGCCTAGTGGTTAGAGTGGAGGGGCGGCAGGTAGCCTAGTGGTTAGAGTGGAGGGGCGGCAGGTAGCCTAGTGGTTAGAGTGGAGGGGCGGGAGGTAGCCTAGTGGTTAGAGTGGAGGGGTGGCAGGTAGTCTAGTTGTTAAAGTGGAGGGGCGGGGCGGGAGGTAGCCTAGTGGTTAGAGTGGAGGGGCGGGAGGTAGCCTAGTGGTTAGAGTGGAGGGGTGGCAGGTAGCCTAGTGGTTAGAGTGGTGGGGCGGGAGGTAGACTAGTGGTTAGAGTGGAGGGGCGGCAGGTATTCTAGTGGTTAGAGTGGAGGGGCGGGAGGTGGCCTAGTGGTTTGAGCGTTGGGCAAGTAACCGAAAGGTTACTAGATCGAATCCCCGAGCTGACAAGGTAAAAATCTGTCGTTCTGCCCCTGAACAAGGCAGTTAACCCACTGTTCCCCGGTAGGCCATCATTGTAAATAAGAATTTGTTCTTAACTGATTTTCCTAGTTAAATAAATAAATAAAATAAAAACTAGCATGTACATTTTTTCCTCAGAACAGCCTCAATTCGTTGGGTCACTCTACAAAGTGTAAAACATGTTAGACAGGGATGCTGGCCCATGTTGACTCCAATGCTTCCCACAGTTGTCTAGTTGGCTGGTTGTCCTTTGGGTGGTGGTCCATTGGTACACATGGGAAACTGCGTGGAAAACATGAAAAACCTAGCTGAGATGCAGTTCTTGACACAAACCGTCTGGCTCCTACTACCATACCCCATTCAAAGGCACTTATATCTTTTGTTTTGCCCAGTCACCCTCTGAATGGCACATATACACAATCCATGTCTCAGGGCTTAAAAATCCTTCTTTAACCTGCCTCCTCCCCTTCATCTACACTGATTGAAGTGGATTTAACAAGAGACATCAATAAAGGATCGTAACTTTCACCTGGATTCACCCGGTCAGTCTGTATCAAGGAAACAGCAGGCGTCCTTAATGTTTTGGACCCTCAATATGGAACCCAGAGACAGGACTTCCATCCCAGTATCCAGCTTCTAGTTAGTATTTTCTTCTACCAGTGGCTATGTATTAGCATATAATAATAATAGTAGTATAAACTCAGTTTTTCACAATTCCTGACATTTAATCCTAGTAAAAACTCCCTGTCTTAGGTCAGTTAGGATCACCACTTTATTTTAAGAATGTGAAATATCATAATAGTAGAGATAATGATTTATTTCAGCTTCTATTTCTTTCATCACATTCCCAATGGGGCAGAAGTTTACATACACTCAATTAGTATTTGGTAGCATTGCCTTTAAATTGTTTAACTTGAGTCAAACGTTTCAGGTAGCCTTCCACAATAAGTTGGGTGAATTTTGGCCCATTCCTCCTGACAGAGCTGGTGTAACTGAGTCAGGTTTGTAGGACTTCTTGCTCGCACATGCTATTTCAGTTCTGCCCACTCCAATACCTTGACTTTGTTGTCCTTAAGCCGTTTTGCCACAACTTTGGAAGTATGCTTGGAGTCATTGTCCATTTGGAAGACCCATTTGCGACCAAGCTTTAACTTCCTGACTGATGTCTTGAGATGTTGCTTCAATATATCCACACAATTTTCCTACCTCATGAAGCCATCTATTTTGTGAAGTGCACCATTCCCTCCTGCAGCACAGCACCACCACAACATGTTGCTGCCACCCCCACGCTTCACGGTTGGGATGGTGTTCTTCGGTTTGCAAGCCTCCCCCTTTTTCCTCCAAACATAGTGATGGTCATTATGGCCAAACAGTTCTATTATTGTTTCATCAGACCAGAGGACATTTCTCCAAAAGTATGATCTTTGTTCCCATGTGCAGTTGCAAACCGTAGTCTGGCTTTTTTATGGCGGTTTTAAAGCAGTGGCTTCTTCCTTGCTGAGTGGCCTTTCAGGTTATTTTGATATCTAACTCGTTTTACTTTAGATGTAAATACTTTTGTACCTGTTTCCTCCAGCATCTTCACAAGGTCCTTTGCTGTTGTTCTCGGATTGATTTGCACTTTTCGCACCAAAGTACGTTCATCTCTAGGAGACAAAACGCGCCTCCTTCCTGAGCGGTATGGCGGCTACGTGGTCCCATGGTGTTTATACATGCGTACTATTGTTTGTACAGATGAACGTGGTACCTTCAGGCGTTTAGAAAATGCTCCCAAGGATGAACCAGACTTATTTTGATTTTCCCATGTTTCCACACAGAGGAACTGAGTTTGAAGGTAGGCCTTCAAAAACATCCACAGGTACAACTCCAATTGACTCAAATTATGTCAATTAGCCTATATATATATATAAATATATATAAATATAAGCTGTCTACGGCTTCACCATCTGACAGGATGTTGCCGAAGGACTCTCATTCAAGTGTACTGTATACACTAATCCTAACAGCAACTCATTCAGGGTTGTTGTGGTTTGTGCTTAATGTCCGCTTGATAAACCACATGAGGCGTGTTTTATCACACAGGGGAGATCTACAGGTCAGCAGAGGCTTATAGATGGAAATTGGCCTAATGGTGTGGAAAATGTCCTGAAAACAGGAACCATCTGAGGCAGATGGAGCAGTTCATGTGTCTTATGGGGGATGTTTATAGTTCATTGTGGATGAATAAATCAGGTGCTCTAATCAGGGGCATTTTCCCCATATCACCCCAGTTGTCACACACACACACACACACACACACACACACACACACACACACACACACACACACACACACACACACACACACACACACACACACACACACACACACACACACACACACACACACACACACACACACACACACCCTAGTGGTTAGAGCATTGGGCCAGTAACTGAAAGGTTGCTAGATCGAATCCCCAAAAAGGTAAAGATCTGTCGTTCTGCCCCTGAATAAGGCAGTTAACTCACTGTTCCTAAGTCGTCATTGTAAATAAGAACTTGTTCTTAACTGACTTCCCTAGTTAAATAAATGTTAAAGAAATCTGCGCCCACACATTGCCTAGCATGCACACACGCAGACACACATGCAGACACACACGCAGACACGCACGCAGACACAGAAACACCGGGCCAGGCTATCAGTGTCGACCTTGCCACAGCCTGATAGCAGCTCCAGGTGGGAGTGATAGATACTCACTCTCTCAACAGACGAGACCTTTCTGTAAAAAAACACAAAAACAGCCATATTGATTCATGAACCAATAAATACAAACCCAAGTGGTTTTTAGTGTCTTCTGCCTGCCTCAACCTCTGCCTTCCCCCGTCCTCTTCTCTCTCCATCCTTATGCATGGAGGTTGTAGCGTGGTGTATTTGGTTCCTCCCTTCCAGCAGTGCCAGGGTTAATGTCCTTATCAGTGCTGTGCCAGGGTTAATGTCCGTATCAGTGTTGTGCCAGGGTTAATGTCCGTATCAGTGTTGTGCCAGGGTTAATGTCCTTATCAGTGCTGTGCCAGGGTTAATGTCCTTATCAGTGTATCAGTGCTGTGCCAGGGTTAATGTCCTTATCAGTGTATCAGTGCTGTGCCAGGGTTAATGTCCTTATCAGTGCTGTGCCAGGGTTAATGTCCTTATCAGTGTATCAGTGCTGTGCCAGGGTTAATGTCCTTATCAGTGCTGTGCCAGGGTTAATGTCCTTATCAGTGTATCAGTGCTGTGCCAGGGTTAATGTCCTTATCAGTGTATCAGTGCTGTGCCAGGGTTAATGTCCTTATCAGTGCTGTGCCAGGGTTAATGTCCTTATCAGTGTATCAGTGCTGTGCCAGGGTTAATGTCCTTATCAGTGTATCAGTGCTGTGCCAGGGTTAATGTCCTTATCAGTGTATCAGTGCTGTGCCAGGGTTAATGTCCTTATCAGTGTATCAGTGCTGTGCCAGGGTTAATGTCCTTATCAGTGCTGTGCCAGGGTTAATGTCCTTATCAGTGTATCAGTGCTGTGCCAGGGTTAATGTCCTTATCAGTGTATCAGTGCTGTGCCAGGGTTAATGTCCTTATCAGTGTATCAGTGCTGTGCCAGGGTTAATGTCCTTATCAGTGTATCAGTGCTGTGCCAGGGTTAATGTCCATATCAGTGCTGTGCCAGGGTTAATGTCCTTATCAGTGCTGTGCCAGGGTTAATGTCCTTATCAGTGTATCAGTGCTGTGCCAGGGTTAATGTCCTTATCAGTGCTGTGCCAGGGTTAATGTCCTTATCAGTGCTGTGCCAGGGTTAATGTCCTTATCAGTGTTGTGCCAGGGTTAATGTCCTTATCAGTGCTGTGCCAGGGTTAATGTCCTTATCAGTGCTGTGCCAGGGTTAATGTCCTTATCAGTGCTGTGCCAGGGTTAATGTCCTTATCAGTGCTGTGCCAGGGTTAATGTCCTTATCAGTGCTGTGCCAGGGTTAATGTCCTTATCAGTGCTGTGCCAGGGTTAATGTCCTTATCAGTGTATCAGTGCTGTGCCAGGGTTAATGTCCTTATCAGTGTATCAGTGCTGTGCCAGGGTTAATGTCCTTATCAGTGCTGTGCCAGGGTTAATGTCCTTATCAGTGTTGTGCCAGGGTTAATGTCCTTATCAGTGTATCAGTGCTGTGCCAGGGTTAATGTCCTTATCAGTGCTGAGCCAGGGGTAATGTCCTTATCAGTGCTGTGCCAGGGTTAATGTCCTTATCAGTGCTGTGCCAGGGTTAATGTCCTTATCAGTGCTGAGCCAGGGTTAATGTCCTTATCAGTGCTGAGCCAGGGGTAATGTCCTTATCAGTGTATCAGTGCTGTGCCAGGGTTAATGTCCTTTATCAGTGCTGTGCCAGGGTTAATGTCCTTATCAGTGTATCAGTGCTGTGCCAGGGTTAATGTCCATATCAGTGTTGTGCCAGGGTTAATGTCTTTATCAGTGCTGTGCCAGGGTTAATGTCCTTATCAGTGTATCAGTGCTGTGCCAGGGTTAATGTCCTTATCAGTGCTGTGCCAGGGTTAATGTCCATATCAGTGCTGTGCCAGGGTTAATGTCCTTATCAGTGCTGTGCCAGGGTTAATGTCCTTATCAGTGTTGTGCCAGGGTTAATGTCCTTATCAGTGCTGAGCCAGGGGTAATGTCCTTATCAGTGCTGTGCCAGGGTTAATGTCCTTATCAGTGCTGTGCCAGGGTTAATGTCCTTATCAGTGCTGAGCCAGGGTTAATGTCCTTATCAGTGCTGAGCCAGGGGTAATGTCCTTATCAGTGTATCAGTGCTGTGCCAGGGTTATCATGTGCCAGGGTTAATGTCCTTATTATCAGTGCTGTGCCAGGGTTAATGTCTTATCAGTTATCAGTGCTGTGCCAGGGTTAATGTCCTTATATCAGTGTATCAGTGCTGTGCCAGGGTTAATGTCCTTATCAGTGCTGAGCCAGGGTTAATGTCCTTATCAGTGTATCAGTGCTGTGCCAGGGTTAATGTCCTTTATCAGTGCTGTGCCAGGGTTAATGTCCTTATCAGTGTATCAGTGCTGTGCCAGGGTTAATGTCCTTTGCCAGGGTTAATCAGTGCTGTGCCAGGGTTAATGTCCTTATCAGTGTATCTGCTGTGCCAGGGTTAATGTCCTTATCAGTGCTGTGCCAGGGTTAATGTCCATATCAGTGCTGTGCCAGGGTTAATGTCCTTATCAGTGCTGTGCCAGGGTTAATGTCCTTATCAGTGTTGTGCCAGGGTTAATGTCCTTATCAGTGCTGAGCCAGGGGTAATGTCCTTATCAGTGCTGTGCCAGGGTTAATGTCCTTATCAGTGCTGTGCCAGGGTTAATGTCCTTATCAGTGCTGAGCCAGGGTTAATGTCCTTATCAGTGCTGAGCCAGGGGTAATGTCCTTATCAGTGTATCAGTGCTGTGCCAGGGTTAATGTCCTTTATCAGTGCTGTGCCAGGGTTAATGTCCTTATCAGTGTATCAGTGCTGTGCCAGGGTTAATGTCCATATCAGTGTTGTGCCAGGGTTAATGTCTTTATCAGTGCTGTGCCAGGGTTAATGTCCTTATCAGTGCTGTGCCAGGGTTAATGTCCTTATCAGTGTATCAGTGCTGTGCCAGGGTTAATGTCCATATCAGTGCTGTGCCAGGGTTAATGTCTTTATCAGTGCTGTGCCAGGGTTAATGTCCTCATCAGTGTTGTGCCAGGGTTAATGTCCTCATCAGTGTTGTGCCAGGGTTAATGTCCATATCAGTGCTGTGCCAGGGTTAATGTCCTTATCAGTGCTGTGCCAGGGTTAATGTCCTTATCAGTGCTGTGCCAGGGTTAATGTCCTTATCAGTATATCAGTGCTGTGCCAGGGTTAATGTCCTTATCAGTATATCAGTGCTGTGCCAGGGTTAATGTCCTTATCAGTGCTGTGCCAGGGTTAATGTCCTTATCAGTGTATCAGTGCTGTGCCAGGGTTAATGTCCTTATCAGTGCTGTGCCAGGGTTAATGTCCTTATCAGTGTTGTGCCAGGGTTAATGTCCTTATCAGTGCTGTGCCAGGGTTAATGTCCTTATCAGTATATCAGTGCTGTGCCAGGGTTAATGTCCTTATCAGTGCTGTGCCAGGGTTAATGTCCTTATCAGTGTATCAGTGCTGTGCCAGGGTTAATGTCCTTATCAGTGTTGTGCCAGGGTTAATGTCCTTATCAGTGCTGTGCCAGGGTTAATGTCCTTATCAGTGTATCAGTGCTGTGCCAGGGTTAATGTCCATATCAGTGTTGTGCCAGGGTTAATGTCCTTATCAGTGTTGTGCCAGGGTTAATGTCCTTATCAGTGCTGTGCCAGGGTTAATGTCCTTATCAGTGTATCAGTGCTGTGCCAGGGTTAATGTCCTTATCAGTGCTGTGCCAGGGTTAATGTCCTTATTAGTGTTGTGCCAGGGTTAATGTCCATATCAGTGCTGTGCCAGGGTTAATGTCCTTATCAGTGTTGTGCCAGGGTTAATGTCCTTATCAGTGTTGTGCCAGGGTTAATGTCCTTATCAGTGTTGTGCCAGGGTTAATGTCCTTATTAGTGTTGTGCCAGGGTTAATGTCCTTATCAGTGTTGTGCCAGGGTTAATGTCCTTATCAGTGTTGTGCCAGGGTTAATGTCCTTATCAGTGTTGTGCCAGGGTTAATGTCCTTATCAGTGCTGTGCCAGGGTTAATGTCCTTATCAGTGCTGTGCCAGGGTTAATGTCCATATCAGTGTTGTGCCAGGGTTAATGTCCTTATCAGTGTTGTGCCAGGGTTAATGTCCTTATCAGTGTTGTGCCAGGGTTAATGTCCATATCAGTGCATCATATCGATGGATCATAACCATCCTTTAATGGAGTTATTATGTTAATTATTAGTTATTATTTTCTATTTTTCTCCTTGTGGCCATTATTGAATTTCCTCTTGCTTCTCCATAATACCTGTGCAAGCTCCTCTCATCCTCGTCTGTCTGTTGATAATATCCTAGTGTGGCTGTAGTATCTAATACCTGTGCTAGCTCCTCTCATCCTCTTCTATCTGTTGATAATATCCTTGTCTATCTGTTGATAATATCCTAGTGTGGCTGTAGTATCTAATACCTGTGCAAGCTCCTCTCATCCTCGTCTATCTGTTGATAATATCCTAGTGTGGCTGTAGTATCTAATACCTCTGCTCGCTCCTCTCATCCTCTTCTACCTGTTGATAATATCCTAGTGTGGCTGTAGTATCTAATACCTGTGCTAGCTCCTCTCATCCTCTTCTATCTGTTGATAATATCCTAGTGTGGCTGTAGTATCTAATACCTCTGCTCGCTCCTCTCATCCTCGTCTATCTGTTGATAATATCCTGGTATGGCTGTAGTATCTAATACCTGTGCTAGCTCCTCTCATCCTCTTCTATCTGTTGATAATATCCTTGTCTATCTGTTGATAATATCCTAGTGTGGCTGTAGTATCTAATACCTGTGCTCGCTCCTCTCATCCTCGTCTATCTGTTGATAATATCCTAGTGTGGCTGTAGTATCTAATACCTCTGCTCGCTCCTCTCATCCTCGTCTATCTGTTGATAATATCCTAGTGTGGCTGTAGTATCTAATACCTGTGCTAGCTCCTCTCATCCTCGTCTATCTGTTGATAATAGCCTCGTCTATCTGTTGATAATATCCTAGTGTGGCTGTAGTATCTAATACCTGTTCTAGCTCCTCTCATCCTCGTCTGTCTGTTGATAATATCCTCATCTGTCTGTTGATAATATCCCTGTTGGTTCCCTGTTGGATCCCTAGTTGGTTCCCTGTTGGATCCCTAGTTGGTTCCCTAGTTGGATCCCTAGTTGGATCCCTAGTTGGTTCCCTGTTGGATCCCTAGTTGGTTCCCTGTTGGATCCCTAGTTGGTTCCCTGTTGGATCCCTAGTTGGTTCCCTGTTGGTTCCCTAGTTGGTTCCCTGTTGGATCCCTAGTTGGTTCCCTGTTGGATCCCTAGTTGGTTCCCTGTTGGATCCCTAGTTGGTTCCCTGTTGGATCCCTAGTTGGTTCCCTGTTGGATCCCTAGTTGGTTCCCTGTTGGATCCCTAGTTGGATCCCTAGTTGGATCCCTAGTTGGTTCCCTGTTGGATCCCTAGTTGGTTCCCTGTTGGATCCCTAGTTGGTTCCCTGTTGGATCCCTAGTTGGTTCCCTGTTGGATCCCTAGTTGGTTCCCTGTTGGATCCCTAGTTGGATCCCTAGTTGGATCCCTAGTTGGTTCCCTGTTGGTTCCCTAGTTGGTTCCCTGTTGGATCCCATGTTGGTTCCCTAGTTGGTTCCCTAGTTGGTTCCCTAGTTGGTTCCCTGTTGGATCCCTAGTTGGATCCCTACTTGGATCCCTAGTTGGATCCCTAGTTGGTTCCCTGTTGGATCCCTAGTTGGATCCCTAGTTGGTTCCCTGTTGGATCCCTAGTTGGTTCCCTAGTTGGTTCCCTGTTTGATCCCTAGTTGGTTCCCTGTTGGATCCCTAGTTGGTTCCCTGTTGGATCCCTAGTTGGATCCCTAGTTGGTTCCCTAGTTGGTTCCCTGTTTGATCCCTAGTTGGTTCCCTGTTGGTTCCCTAGTTGGTTCCCTGTTGGATCCCATGTTGGTTCCCTAGTTGGTTCCCTAGTTGGTTCCCTAGTTGGATCCCTAGTTGGTTCCCTAGTTGGATCCCTAGTTGGTTCCCTGGTCTATGTTGATCTTCCTTACTATGAGGAGCACCTTGAGAGGGTGTACACTTCCATTAAAAAAAATAGTAGCTGGAATAAAAAGAAGCCCTCTTCCGATCTGTGCTTAATAAGCTCACATTTGAACTCTTTAAAGCTATACACGCATCTTTATGTGCAAGAACATCTTCTGTCCAAATGACCCATACATACTGTATAATACCTAAAGCTTATGGAGCCTTCAGTGTCGTGACCCATACATACTGTATAATACCTAAAGCTTATGGAGCCTTCAGTGTAATGACCCATACATACTGTATAATACCTAAAGCTTATGGAGCCTTCAGTGTAGTGACCCATACATACTGTATAATACCTAAAGCTTATGGAGCCTTCAGTGTAGTGACCCATACATACTGTATAATACCTAAAGCTTATGGAGCCTTCAACGTAATGCAGTGTGAGAGCACAAAACAAAATAAGGATTCAAGAATTGTCCATATTTATTATGATAACCCAGAATAAGAACCTTCTCCTACCGCCAACACCCAGGACGTCTTTAAATTGCCTGGCAGACAGAGTAGCTGAGAGATTTAATAAAACCTTGGGCCCTTGGATGTAATATATAGATTTCTAGCATCATAATGGCATAAGCCCCCATATGTAATACATCACATTTTACATGTCTGGATCACAGTGACCACTGAACCTCCACTAGCGGGCTAGGATATGTGTTGTACCTGCCACATTGATCATCAGGGGATACTGGAGCGTTTGTGTGGAGAGGGGGGGGGTGTCTAATGCTCCTTGACAGTTGAAATAAGGGGCCTTCATTGGCGAGGCCATCCTTCTATCATGATCACAGTGCTGCCATGCTAAACTGACCCTTGTTATGGGTAAAGTATGACCCGCTCTCTCTTACCCCCCCGCTCTCTCACACACACACACACACACACACACACACACACACACACACACACACACACACACACACACACACACACACACACACACACACACACACACACACACACACACACACACACACACACACACACACACACACACACACACACACACACACACACACACACACCACAGGAGGTTGGTGGCACCTTAAATGGTGAGGATGGGCTCGTGGTAATGACTGGAGCGGAATCCGGTGGAATGGTATCAAATACAGTACATCAAACACGGTTTCCATGTGTATGATGCCATTCCATTCGTCCCGTTCCAGTCATTATTATGAGCCTTCCCTCAGCAGCCTCCACTGACACACACACACAGCATCAACCCCACCCTCTATGTACTGTACTGTTTCCCGACTAGCACTGACGTAGCTGATACCAACGTTATTGAGGGAAAATGTACTTGATAGGATACTTGATAGGATATGATATGTTGACGTTTCACCTAGCTATCTCTAGGTTAATGCATTCATGTAAGTCACTGCAGCTCAGAGCCTATGTTTTTTGTTTCAGTACTTAGCTGCAGTCGGTCCATGTTGTGAAACATAAAACATAGGCCCTCAGCTGCAGTCAGTCCATGTAGTGAAACATAAAACATAGGCCCTCAGCTGCAGTCAGTCCATGTATTGAAACATAAAACATAGGCCCTCAGCTGCAGTCAGTCCATGTAGTGAAACATAAAACATAGGCCCTCAGCTGCAGTCGGTCCATGTAGTGAAACATAAAACATAGGCTCTCAGCTGCAGTCAGTCCATGTATTGAAACATAAAACATAGGCTCTCAGCTGCAGTCAGTCCATGTATTGAAACATAAAACATAGGCTCTCACAGACAGTTTGCGCTGTTCTGTGAAGGAAGTAGTACACAGCGTTGTACGAGATCTTCAGTTTCTTGGCAATTTCTCGCATGGACCAGCCTTAATTTCTCAGAACAATAATAGACTGATGAGTTTCAGAAGAAAGGTCTTTGTTTCTGGCCATTTTGAGCCTGTAATCAAACCCACAAATGCTGATGCTCCAGATACTCAACCAGTCTAAAGAAGGCCAGTTTTATTGCTTCTTTAATCAGAACAACAGTTTTCTGTTGTGCTAACATAATTGCAAAAGGCTTTTCTAATGATCAATTACCCTTTTAAAATTTAAAACTTGGATTAGCGAACACAACGTGCCATTGTAACACAGGAGTGATGGTTGCTGATAATGGGCCTATGTCGATATTCCCCCCCAAAAATCTGCCATTTCTAGCTACAATAGTCATTTACAACATTAACAATGTCTACAATGTCTATTTCTGATCAATTTTATGTTATTTTAATGGACATAAAATGTGCTGTTCTTTAAAAAATAAGGAAATATCTAAGTGACCCCAAACTTTTGAACGGTAGTGTATATATTCTATTCTATTCTACTGTATTTTAGTCCATGCCACTCCAACATTGCTTGTTCTAATATTTATATATTTCTTAACTCCATTATTTTACTTTTAGGTTTGTGTGTATTATTGTGAATTGTTAAGTATTACTGCACTGTTGGAGTCAGGGATTTCCCTACACCCGCAATAGCATCTGCTAAATGTGTCCATGGGACCAATACAGCTGTTTTGTCTTTCAGTACTTGGACTGACTACAGCTGAGAGGCTGTGTTATATGTTTCACTACATGGCCTAACTACAGCTGAGAGGCTGTGTTATATGTTTCACTACATGGCCTAACTACAGCTGAGAGGCTGTGTTATATGTTTCACTACATGGCCTAACTGCAGCTGAGAGGCTGTGTTATATGTTTCACTACATGGCCTAACTGCAGCTGAGAGGCTGTGTTATATGTTTCACTACATGGCCTAACTGCAGCTGAGAGGCTGTGTTATATGTTTC